>NW_009606561.1:0-21203 GCF_000690535.1 Cariama cristata | reverse complement strand
CTTCCTTTAAAATTAAGCTTCTTAGCTTAGGAAAACTACCATTAGGTATTACAGCAATTTGTAGAAATAGTGTTGCTGACCTGCATGAGTATGCATTTTAGCCTCATTCCCTTAAAGTGTCCCAGATTAACTTCTGTACCACAGCTCCACTGCAGATTAGCATTTGTCTACTCTTTCAGTTCTTGCCCAACCTAAAGCACCCTATCAAACTTACTTTATCCCCAGCTATAATCATTCCTAAGGATTTTTTTTCATCTTTGCTCCTGCAATAACCCACTCCATTGATTCTTAGTGGATTTTACTTAGGACAGATTCTCTCATACATGGAAGCTTGCTGGAAGGCACAGAAACATTAATGGATATTAATGGTCCAGCTGAATTGTCTGTACTCTTGCTGCAAAGAGCATGTCCTGCCTCAGCGAAAGTGCCCCTGACTCTCAGTGTCAGTCCCAAGCCAAGGAACACTGGAGGGGACGCATTTGCAGAGTTCGGGTCAACACCAGACTAATTCTGTGGAAGTATACCTTACATGAAATAGTGTCCTCTAGATTCAATATATTTTTGACCTCCTTAAAAATGACTTCTCATGGAGAAGAAATTCACTATGAATCAAATCACTCAAAGCTGGTAAGTGGAAATTACATTCAATTGCACTTTTTCAATCCATCTGTTGATATTTATTTTCCTCATACAAAACTGTTTACACACAGCTGTATTGCTTTTCACAATCTTTTTCAAGCTGATCACTCCTCTACTACTCAGTTTTGTTATACTAAAAATATCCTATAACACAGATGACTTTTTTTTTTCAGTCTGGTATCCTTTTTGAAAATAAGCAATAAAAACTGCCCACTATATGAAAAGCGTTGCTGAACCACAGTTTTATACAGTAACATCATGTTATCAGTTTTGTCTTTTATTGCTTTCCTAATACAGTTTGGATTTTATGCTAGCAAGTATCAAGCTGATGTTTTCACTGAACTATCATAGCCCAGGATGGGCTTCTGAGACTCAAGTCTGCTTGGCATTCATCATTACATATGCAAAATTAAGACAGATCTTTTCCCCATACATACATACTTAACCTACACTGAATTGTTTGCCATTTTATTGTCTGATCTTGCAGTCTGTCTGCAATCCCTCAGATTTTGCTCCTCTCATTTTTTCATGTCTAATTTATTCAAAATATCCAATACTTGAAAAATTTCAGCTGCAATATTAGAAAGTTCCTTGCTCCCACAACAATTCACATGTTAAAGGAGAGTCAGTAGCTTGGAAGTCTCTCCCAGTTTCAGAGATTTATGCATTTGGATAGGAGTTCTGAAGTTAGAAAAATACTACACTTGAATTTTAATACAGCCACGATAAATTTTTAAATCTCGCACCATTACAAGAATACCATACCAATTTCAGCATTTCTTTAGAAAAGGGGTGAGCCATCAGGTTCTGTGCAAAGAAATTTCATCCAGCTACAAGACACTCGGACTCAAATGCACAGATGAAGTAGACTGGGTTCTTTCCGCTGCCTGTAATGCTGTTCTCAATCTTTTTGTAACCTCCTCATAGCTACGTAGGCAAGTATGAAAAGTACCGAACCATACAAATTAGTCACACATATATGAAGGAAGGTACAAAATAGAAGTCATATGATCAGCCCCAAGACCAGCAGTCACAAAAGCCCTACACAAAAGGGCTAAACAAAACTCAAGTCTTTCATCACTAGGTAAATGTTTACAAGGGCTGCCTAGGCATTAGATATGGGAGAAAACATGTGCAAGTGGAATGGGTTCAAGTTAAAAACTTTAATACAGACAGTTATACCAAATACTTACAGTAACAGTGAAAAGCTCCAACTCGCCAGCAGCACGTGACAACGGTGACAGAGGATGAGGAACCATCTCCCAGGCCTCATGACCCAAAATTTACTATGAGCAGTCCTCATGCAAGCGATACAATGTAAAATTCATTATTTGCGGCTACTGTAGGGATAAGCACATCACAGGTTAGCCAACAGGACTGAAGGACAAGTGTTTTGAACCCTTGCATGCTTTCCACGTGTAGAGATTTGCTCCAGAGAAGGAAGCAGAGGAAGAAAACGTTTAAAACTGCTGCGAAAACAGAGCCCACTTAGCTGCCCAAGAGAAAAAAAAGAAAAAAAGAAAAGAAGCCCATCTACTTTCACAGTTGAGAGTAGAAGGATACACTCTTCCTCATTTTTACTTATCTGACAAAGTAATTGAGAAAAACAGTTTATTTCTATATCCATTTATTATTCCAGTATGTAAAAATATAAGACTAATATACAACTACATCTAGCTTGATTTTGTAAAATCAGTCTTCATTCAGTGAGATACCAATGTACATTTACATTAAAGTTGTAAGAAAAATACTGATATTTGACATTTTAAACAAGTTCATTCATGTAAAAATCACATTGCAAGTAAAATTTAATTAGAAAATACATAATATTCACAAAAATACACATGTTAAAGACAGCTTGTGAGAACATTGTCCTAAATTTAATTCAGCTGTGGAAAAAAACCCCATATGATTCACAGTTAGGCTTGACTTATCCAGTACCATAGCAGAACTTCAAAGTAAATGCATCTTAATTCTATTAAGAATTTGTTCTTTTTCCTATTAAGGTGCACTTAAATCTCCCAGTCGCAAGTAAGGAATGACTCGTCCCCCTCACTGTGCATATACATAACATATAACACTAGTCAAAGAAATTGTAATTTTCCATTCCATCTTGAAATAATTTGGATATTTATAAATTAATTTATAAAATCTGGATTGAAAATACAGTTTACATATACAGGATACTTAATACACAAAGATTACATTAATAGCAGCGGAATATTGTCAATCATGCGTAGCATCCTCACTATTAATTTTGGACTTTTTTTTTTTAGCTAAAGATAAAATCTATATAAAACAGTCAAGCCTTTAAGTATTTTCTTCCAGGGAGAAAACTGTAAAGATGCTAAAAATTTAGGAGGTAGTGAATGAAAGGCTAACAGTATCAGCATACTTTAAAAAACCTTATATTGAATCCCAGTGTCATTTATATATAAAATTAAGTTTAGCCACTCATAATCAACCGTTGATCATCCCGAAGTAACAATTTAAAAATATTTCATAATTAACAGTGTATGCATTAGTACGATAAGGAAGAACTTTAGAAACTTTATGGTAACTGCAGCATTAAGCAATTACATGCTGTGCAGTCTGTCACTGTAACTGTAAATACACACCTTTTAAAAAAACATTTTTAGGTTTATTCTTTAATATTTTGATGAAATCCCAAATGGTGAGCTTTAACACGTTACCAAATTTCTGTAAAACAGAACATGATGTGTGTCAGAAAGAATATTATCTCACATTTAAATTAATTGGTTTGCAGGACAGGTCCTAAGAGATAAATTCTCATGCAATTTAGAGTAGGACCCTAGTTAAATTTATACAAGTCCTTAATACTGGCATATATATTCAAAATGTTCATGCACCTGTTATAACTACAGATTAGGTAACACACAGAGTTTGGCAGCACACTAACCTTGGGTGTTTGTACCTAAGCAATAAATTACCTTGCAACACTGGCATTCTCAGACTCAACCCTCCTGTGTAAGTTAATAGCTCAAAGCTATTATCCAAGCTGCAAAATACTAATGTACCAAATTAGACCCATAATGTATTTCCACTGAATGAAAACATTACACCTGCATTACGTGCACTACCAGTTCATTTTCTGTATCTGTGGACCTCATTTCTCTTCTCATCGAAGTGCCTTTATTCCTTTGATTATTCACAATACATTCAAGTAAACAAAAGGCACAGAAGTGCAAACCAGCATAATAAGTGAAAGTCACCCTTCACTGATTATGTCATACAGGAAGGAAAGTCTTTTAATAAAGGAAAAAGACATTTTAAAGTAAACAATCCTCCTTAAATAAAGGAAGTGTAGAGCAGCACTGAGAGAAAACATGTAAAGTCTACATGTTGCACAATGAACATTTGTTTTCCTCATTTCACACTAAGTGGATGCAGTTACTTCATTTTTAACAATTATTAGCAAAATAAGTAGAACACTTCAAAATTCTTGCTCATGTTGGAAAATATTCCAGGGCCTCTCCATATGCACACTGAAGAAACCATAAATAGACGAAGCAGAACTCTAACCTGTATTTGCAGAGTACCATTGTCTGTTATGCTAACTCTCCATAAATCAAAACAGGCATGAATACCTTTCTTGACATCTATGAGACTTGAACTCCAATGGTATTGAAGGCTTGAAAACACTACTGCTCATGAGATATGAATTTAAAATTTGCATTTAGTAAAATTAAACAGTAGTAGTTTCTGAAGCAATTTTGTTTAAATCATTACAAAAATCTTAAACAAATACAGTTTTAGCCTCTGATATCCTATAAAGACTTTTACAGATGCCTTAACATTAAGCTTACAGCTAGACTCTCATTAGTAAAGTTACCAGAGGTAGATGTTTCCTCAAGATAGACTGAGGGGGAAAAAAAGAAAGGGGTTAGTCTCCTTTCCCACTCATCATATCTCCCCACAGGGTAGAACATGCTTCCCAGAACCTAGACTACTGGCTCTGGTAAGCACAGTACCACAGTACAGAACTGGTAGTATCCTGCTTCTTTCTTGGAGGTTGACATAGACAACTGGATCCCTGGTGAGAAGCTCCATCCATCCTTCTCCCCAATCCTACTAGTTTCCATCTCATTTTCTTGCCACAACTTATGTTCCCAGAGAAGGGTCTGGTTGGGAACTGAGTGTTAAAATGGTAAAGCAGGAGATGCTAAAAGGGGAAAGGGAAAAAAGAATGCTAGAAGCCTCTGCCTGCCATTCTCCTAGTAAGTTTGCAGCTGATTACACACATACTTATGCACTTCCAGTATCAGGACTTGTCATCAGTATTTTGTTTTACATATACCAACTTCGTAATACTCAAAACACCCAGCCAGTGGTACACAGAAAGATCAGCATTTACAGTTTAGTTCATCATAATGAATAATTTAATATCACATGGCTCAAGCAAGTTCTATTAAAGCCTCATTCCGATTTAAAACTTTTCTTAATCCAGGGATTTAATTTAAGCTGTTCTAACTTGTTCAGGTTTGAACAAAGTCACTTTTTACATAATTCAGACTCACTACAACAAACTTTTGCTAGTAGAACCTTTACAGCTTCTACTAGGACTGCGATTTTAACATAGATTGTGTTATGTTATTTCCATAGCATTAAATTCACATTTGATTTCTTTAAAATTTACTGAGATTAGCAACTAAATCCAATGATATCCTTAAATATGGCAAACTAAAATGAGATCAGGTCTTTGATGCGTAAGTGTTAAGACTTTCACATCTGAATTTCAAAATCATAGTCATTAAAAGTAAGCTTACCTGGCCATTAAAAACAGTAAAGGTGCATGACTAATGAGTCTGTGGTTGTACATTCACTTACAAAGGAACAGTCAACTTCAGAAGCCCCCACCTTCAAATCCTGACTGTTGTCAAGTTGCTGACCTCTATCACATATCCTTGTTGCTCAATGTCTCAGGGAACTAGACCCACCACAAACACCTCTTCCCACCCCACCTCTTGCTTATTTTTCAGTTTCCTCATATATAGAGCCACACAACCAGCTCTATCAGCTAAACAGCAGTCCAGAACAGGAATGAAGTGGCTAAAGCAGCTCCATCATATGTAAGCAGCACTTCAGATGAACATGAAACCACAGTACATTAGATAGTCAACCTCACACAATAATGGAAGTTTACTTCTATAGAACCAGTAGTAGTCTGCATTTAAAAAAAAAAATAAAAAATCAAGTACCTTTAAAGGAAAGCTCACAGCCATCTTTTAGCTATCCTTCATTTTTCCGTTTACATTTTCTTCATCTAATTTCAGTCATTTATCAATTATCTTCCATCTTTGTGAAGTATTTACATTGAAGTGCAGAATTAACTGAAGTTAGTCAACTTACATAATTTTGAACTTTACTTTTTTCCCTCCTTTTAATCTAACTGCAGTGCTCAGTAAATGGAGAGGTATAAAACATATTGCATATTAAGCCAAATTAAAACATGTATGGCATCCTTACTTAATACAAAGTACACCAATGTAATTTCATAGCGTTATTATAGTTCCATCTTCTTCTAATGACTTATGATCTGGATCTTGTACTTCATATTCCATGCTAATGCTGCCTGCTGAATGATTCGAGTTCATCTCACTGGAAGGAAGGAATCCATTTTGTGTCGACTCATGAAGTTGTTCAATTTGTGTCAACAATTCCAGGCTTTCAGTGGTTGGTGCAGCTTTTGGAATCTGCTGCGGCTCACCACTATCTTCAATAATAATGTCCTCTTCATCACTCTCCTCTTCTCCTTGCAAGAAATTTGCTAAAATATTTGGCGTGCTACTTGGAAGGCTGGATTCAGTAGACTGACCGGAGCTGCCAGAAGTCCGACTGTTCCTCACAACATTATTTCTCTGGTTTGCTGGTCTTACCGTAATGATCAGGTTACGGCTGTTTGCAATCATCATGTCTGTAACCTGATCAAGGCTTTTTCCTGAAACCTCTATTCCATTCACCTCCAGTACTTCATCATTCACAGCCAGTAAGCCTGTGCTTTGAGCCAGACCTCCAGGGACAAGCCTAGATATGAAAATCCCCGGAACTTTCTCTAATCCATGTGGTGTTACTCTGACACTAGAGCCATCTCGTATATAGAATCCAAGGGGTTTGTCAGTTCCATATTTGTAAAGTCGTACCCTGCGATGGGTTTCTGGAAGAATATCTACATCTATAATAGAAGACACTGGTCTGAAGTCTTGTGGCATGCTAATGACAATGTGTGGCTTCTTCTTGTGATTATCTGGACGTAACACATTTGATAAGACATTTTTCTTCCTTGTCATAGTATCCGTACCAAAGGCACTGTAGTCTGCATCTTCTGTAAGACATAGCACATTGATGATTAGATCACTTTATATGTGGTCCATATTGCATTGCTATCATGTTTTAGGTTAGCAGAATGAAATATCTAATCTATGAGGTTTCTGGCTTGCTATAGTAGAAACATTTCTCCCTACACATAAAACAATAGCTTTAATGTTATGAGATGCAAAGTTTGCAATATTTTTGGTTTCCTTCTACCAAAGGAAAGACAGTACACAAAAAAATTAAAGCAAGTTAGCAGCAGCAGAGACACAAAGAAATATAGGTGCTTGAGAGAAAGGTTAGAATGGAAAGAGTACATTCCTAGAAACATTTTAATTTTATTCAGAGTAATTCCACTTGCTAGTTTTCTCTCCTCAGGTTTCAGATCATTGGAAAAGAAAGAATGAAAAAGGGAAAGCAGCCAGTGTGCCTATTATTGCCTAGTTCCTGGAAGTTAGCCAAGTGACCTGGATTCAAACTCCAGAAAGCTTATTCCATTCTGCCCTCTCTTCCCTGCCCCCATGCAACATAGGTAAAATGGCTGTGGAGCAGACACAAAGAGATTTTGCACACAAATACTTCAAGCAAAACTGTTCATACAAGCAATGTTGTAACTGCCACAATTTGATACAGCACAAGTGGCTTAGAATTAAAAAAAACCAAACATATGCAAGTCATACATATACTTCTAATGGAAGAGAAAACATGTTTGTGGAAGCAATTCTGATGTCTGAAATCCCTATTTACCAAAGGAAGCTTCCCTTTTTCTTTTTAGTATGCTATAACTCTCCAAAAACAATGAACCAAAACACATTCAGATCCAAGTTTCCTTGGATTTACACTTGTATTTTTGCAACATTGCATAGATTTTTTTTTTTTTCTGCAGTGGATTAAAAAAATAATCAACCAGAATTGGTTTGCACTAACCCTGGGACTCAGGGAAGTTGGGATTTCTTTGTATTATCACATTAAGATGCCATTGGTACAGCCAAGAAAGTAAAAGAATTGCTGTACATTTCAATCTGTGAATTGAAATAACTATGGAAATGCTATCCTAGTGTGAAATTTCAGGAAAGCTGTCAATTGCTGATGAAAAAAATAGACAGTGAGAGTTGGTAAGTCAGAAGATTATTCCCCTCCCAGGCCAAGGTGAAGATATACAGACATGTACCAGTTATATTTGAACTCTTCAGATACTTTAAGCAAAACAAAACAGAGAAAGTAGTTCCAAAGCAATAGTCTAACACTATTCTAGCATGTAATACTAATTCCTCCCTTCCCCAGACATTAGGGCTGCTGAAAATGAGGAGAGTTTTTTAAGAATAAAACGATTGGTCTACTAAGGCAGCCTTGGACTTAGTATTCTAAAAGATAAAGGACAACAGGAAAAGAAACAGATTTAAATTAGCCCACAAAAAACCCAAAGGGATTTACTATAAACTCATACCTTGTGTGTACACAATGGTAACAAAATAGTTCATCAACATGGTCTAAAAAAATGTGCCCTGATGATGGCCTTATTTACGTGTCTTATTTTTTTTGGTTGTTTAAAAAAATAATCATACCTTAAGTAAAGGCAAAGTTGTTTGCTAAAGACAGAACATCTTTTGCATTAAAGTTTACAGATAAAGTTGTGCAACAACTTAATTGACACAAAACAGGAACTATTTCTGAAGACAGCTAAGTCCGCACAGCTATACTATACTCTGGAGTTGCTTTTGTGACAATCTCAGCTACTTTGGGAGGACACCGATGCCTCTCTAAAATATTAAATCCACCTTGTATAGTTAATTTTTACCTCCGCCGTTTCTTAGATTTGGCCATCTTTCCATCCAGACTAGTGTTTCTGCAAGAGTTACTAATGCACAAAAGCAGCACTAACACAAATTGTTCCATATGTGTTACTTTTGCACAGACATCCCACAATGCTTTCACTTCACGTAAGAAAGTATATGCTGACAGCACCCTATGGACTTTTCTCTCCCACTTCAGCCACTGAGACAGCCTCTGCAAAATCTGCTTCCCTGCCTTCTTAGGATCAGCAGGTAAAAATGAAGCTAAATCAAGGAATGGGCTAGCAAGAACAGTATGAAGTCTAACAAAGACAAGTGCAAAGTCCTGCACCCAGGATGAGATAACCAAAGAGCCCGGTACAGGCTGTGACCTGTGTGGCTGGCGAGCAGCCTGCTGACAGGGGCATAGGGTGGACAAGCTGAGTATGATTCGAGTCAGCAGAGCGCTGCTGCAGCAAAGGCAAACTGGATCCTTGGGCTGCATCTGCAGGGGCATTACTAGCAGACAGAGATGTGATCCACCCACTACTTCGTGCTTGTCAGCCTGCACCTGGAGTACCATGCCCAGTTCTGGTCCTCACAGTTCAAGAGAGAGACTGGAGAGGGTCCAAAGGAAGGTCATGAAGATGATTAAAAGGCTGGAGAACCTGCCCTATAAGGAAAGATTGAAGGAGTTAGGTCTTTTCTCTGGAGAAGAAAAGGCTCCAGGTGGAACCTCACCACAGTATTTCAGTACTTAATGGGTGGCAGCCAAGAGGACAAGGACACATGGAGAATATGAGGCAAAGGGTACAAGTTGCACTGGGAGAGGTTTCATCTCAGTATAAGTTGGGGGGTTTTTTGTTTGTTTCATTTTGGGTTTTTAGTGTTTTAGTGTTTGTGGGTGTTGGTTTTTTGGTCTTTTTTGTTTGTTGTTTTTTTTTTTTTTTACAGTGAGAACATTCAAACACTAGAACAATCTGAACAGGGACAGTGGAGTTCGCAACCCTGGAGGATTTCAAGATGCAATTGGACAGGGTGCTAGATAATCTCACCTAGGCTCCTTTTCCTGTAAAAGGTTGGGGCACACAATCTTTTGAGGCCCCTTCCAACCTGGGCTGTTCTATGAATCATACAAGGAATAGTAGGAAAAGAGAAGCAAACAGAAGAATCTATGCTCGAGAACATTAAATTAGATAATCGTGAATACAGGAAATAATTTTCAGTTTATTTGGAAGTCTGAAAGGTTCTCTCAGAAAAGCATGGAATTACTATTGTTCTTCAGCAAAAGAGATTAAGGAGAAAAAAAAAGAAGAGTAATTTAAGGTTAAATTAAAATAGCATTAGATCTCAACATCAAGAAAAAACGCTTTAGAAATAGCCTAAAATCTGTTCTTCAGATGCCTACGAGTGTTAAGTCAGTTGTGTTGAAGAGTGGGTTGCTTGAAAAAACCAATCCAACCTCCCAAACCAAAGCATGTAACAGGTGGACTATGTTGGAAGTGTAAGCTATCTCCAAAAATGCAAACTTACCATTTTCTCTGTAAAATGCATTTTAAGACACCTGACTGAAGATCAGCCATTAAAAATCTTGTACTCCATTGCTGAAAACTAACATGCTGATTTTTCAGACAACATGAAGCAATTGTTTTAATGTTTGCTTAAAATTTATGATCAAAGAAAAAGGTGTGAGAAGTTTTGCCCTTATCTCTACTGACAAGCCATCCAACCAGTTTCAAGTTAGACATCTGGTTGTTACATTGGGAGGATTTTTGCAATTCAATGAGTTGCAATAGCTTCCCTTTTTTTATTTGGAACTACAATTGCTTACAAAACAACTTGGAAAGAGCAACTGTGAAACAAGATTCTAGATAGAAGGGTTTTGCTTTAAATATCTTTTACTGCTAAATACAAAGTAACACAATGACAGCAAGAAAGTGATAGTATAGGTAAAGATTTTAGACAAACAATAGACAATAGTGACTTGAATATCAGAATTAAGAATATGAGTGAGTGCAAAGGTGGGGTTTTTTTTAGGTCATAGATTCCCCCCTCCCCCCCAGCAGCTGGTAAGCATCTTAGTGGTCTCAAAAACTATGTAAAAACTTTTTTGTGCAATACATGTCTAAGTAGTGTAGATCTCTGATACTTTAGGACTCTAGTCTTAAGGCTGCACAATCAATGTTAAATTCAACAATAGAGAAAAATATTCCAAGGACCAGAGAGACACTGAATGGACAAGACATGTTATTTTGCCTCATTTCAAAAGCTTCACTTCTTTTTGGTTTGTAGTGGTGACACATATTTCTAGGCATTTAACGTCACATTGCTCCAGAAGAGCTCTCTTCTTTGGGAAGTTCTCCAGAGAGCCAACAAGTAAGTTGGAAGCATTTCAACTGATTAGTTCCATATAGTTCAGACCTTAAGCCATATCATGCCTTTATTTTTTTTAGAGTAGGCTCATCTAAAGAAAATAGGTAAATTGCACATGCACAATTTTTTGTGCTAGAGTACAAGTTCCTGATGAAAACTCTAGGGTACTAACATATTGGTACCAATGAAGCACTAGGTTTCTACTGCTTTTAGTACAAGAGTTGCTTTAGAAACAGTACACAGGAAAACAGTGTATTAAAACATCCTTGTATTGATTTTCTTACAAGTGCTCTTCCACATGCATTTCAACATTAAAGAGTATTCAGGTTTTGGGTTTTTCGCCTTAAATTCAAAGTGCACACATTCAGATTCTTGTCAAAGAATCAGACAAAGTATCTGGTATTTTACACATTCCATCATATGACATGTGTATCATACTTGACATTTCCAGTTTGCCACAGTGGGCTGTAAGACTTCTTCACCTTCATAGTAGGCCACATACCAGGATCCCTTTTCCTGCCACTCAGGACTTCTTTGGCTATATGGTAAGTTTGGCATGTACTACATATACAAACATATACATCCAAGAAGTAGATTTATTGTGTCCTGCAAATGATCACAGTAAGTTTGTGCTCTTTATCCAGCCGTTAGATCCAGAACTAGTCACAACTTCCTTCCCCAGCAAGAAATGAGAATTCACAAAAAATTATTACCTTCCCACAACTATCAGCTAATAAGGCTTAAAACTTTTGTCCAAATCAAATTTTTCCACAATTAGCAAAGAAACATGAAGATCAGTTGCAAAACAACTGGCTTTGAAAGAAATATTCTGTAAATATATCTGTATGTGAAATAACAGATTCAAAAAAGTTTTGTAAACAAAAAATAAGATCAGAAACACATTTATTGGAAGAGATAAGAATTTTAAAAGTCTCTTTCGGAAGACAAAAATACAATCAGAAATCTTAACACTAAGCTGATGCTTTTATTTTTAGAAATTTAAGAAGTTACAAGACACAGTTGAAATAAAAGCATCCCAAAACTGCAAGCCATATATCAAAACATTTAATAAACTATAAAGCACCAGAGGGTAGGGTTTTTTGCATTGTAACTAGTCTTAGTAGTCCAATAATTCAAAACTAGCACAAACCTTAAGATGTACAGTTAAAGTTACACATAATTTGTGGGAAAATGAAACAGCAAAAGGTTGACAAAAACTCTTCTCTCCAAATCTCAGCCAAATAGCATGACTCTGTTTAACCTCTCTTCCACTGCTAAACAAATTTTCTAAAGCAATATTCTTGAGTACAAAAGCATCTTTGTTCTGGCACCTAGCTAATCACTTTAAAGCTGTAGCGGAAAATATTTTGGCATAAAGCCAAAGGACAAGGTGTTAACTACAGATAGCGTTACAGAGAACGTCCACACAGTGCAAGAATGTTTTCCCCCCAGCAGTTTCAAGCTCAAGGTGGCACCAATCTATATACACTTATTACCTGAAATTTAAAACAAAAGCCCACAAATGCCAAATCTGTTTTCAATTTAATATTGTTCAAGACATATTTTAGAAGTTTTCCTGATCTATTTGCAAAGCAATGTAGAGTTACCCCTCAGGAATTAAAATTTTCAAAACCCCCAAATAATTAGTACATCTGAATATAGATGCAATTTAGCATTTTTTTAAATGAGCCCCAACAAATCCTGTCTCTTATTTAGTCACAAGTTATAAGAAAACACGGTTTTAGGAAACTAACCTATGTTTTTAGGAAGAGGACTCAGAATAGCTACGATATTTCACAGAGAGCTGTTGAAAAAGCCAACTCCTCTTACTTCTCACCAAAATAAAGCTTCTCAGTGAAAAAGTCTACCTCAAGAGGCACAAATGAATTAACCAAAGAATCCACTTTTTAGTATATACAGCCATGCACATGCAGAACTCGCAAGCGTTGTATATTGTAATTTAATATTGTGCAAGCGAGTTTGAAGGACATTATACTAAAATATATGTTCCGTTATGTCTATTGTTCTTGTATTTACAATGCAAAGTCCCCCACGTCAAACTATCCTTCAGTGTCTGTGCAGACTATGTCCTCCCCAACATTTTGCCTTCAGTAAGATTCTTCTCAGAGTGACTCCCATACATCTGGATTTAATCATGATACATCAGTTTAACCTTTAAATTCCAGATGTCAACAGTACCTGTTAATCTGTTAGACTGCAGAATGAAATTCCAATAAGGAACTGTTTTCTGCAAACTGACAGCCATTCTTGACTTGTGCAATATCAAGCTCCAGTTTAGATTTAGCACTGGAGCAATTTGAAGTATTTTAAAGGAATTTAGTTAAATGCAATTAGAAGAGTCTAAGGGGAATAATGTAATTTCATTTCATTACAGGATCTCTAGGTTTCTTACCACATTAACCAACACACATAAATGCTTAGGACAAACTTTCTAGCTTTTATAAATTAGGAGTCAAAATCAAACAGAATGGAAAAAAGTGCTTATCCTGGCATAACAGAATTTCTGAAATTTTGGAGTCATCCTATCACAACTGTCACTTATTAGTAAATGCAAAAGCATCTTGTTGCTCCCATTTTAAACCCTTAAGACGTTCCTTGGATGCAATATACTAAGAAGTTAATACTATTTACCCTAGATTTTATTGTAGTCTGCTCACACCTTATGTTAGCTTTCCACAAATTGCATGTAGCTTCTAAATAGTTGCCAAGATAATGAAATTTCATATCTTTTAAGACAGTAAAAACTTTCTCTTTGCCACAGTTGCTTTTTGCCAAAGATCTTAAATTCCCAACTATTATTGCCGGAGATACAAAAAAAGGCAAAGTTCCATTAGAAAACACATAGAATTTTTTCAGCCAATTTAAGAGAATGCATGAAAGCCACTAGAAGCCTTGCAGGTGGAAAAGTAACTTGTGTTACTTAGTTACAGTTCCAAAACAGCACAGATCAAAGCAGCCGCATCAATAGCGGGTATTTGTTCAGACATTCGACTTTCAATTTCAGAGGTACAGCCAATAAAGATCTGTGAAATCAGATGAACCACCCACACCTAGACAAATTATGTTGCACAAATTATGACACATCTAACTCCTGCAATTCAGCTTTAGTTACACGCAAGTTATCACAAATAAAATACAGAATCAAGTTGTTTCCTTATTTTCCATCAAACAAACCTCTGTTCTGTATGGTAAAGATGCTAATGAAGTCAAAGCCTCAATTTAATCGACAGAAGTGATCAAAGCAGTCACAACTAATTCAGAACAAAGTACAGCGCTGGAAGTGCTGGACTCAGATGCCAGCCTGGGTTCTTTATTCCCTAAAGCCCTATGGCCACAAGACCCTAGTGTCAAAGGGAAGGTCATGACAACTGATTTTCTACACAGCTTTTCCTGCTAGTCAATTCTTGGCATGATAAACTTAAGTGGGTTAATCTTATTTCTAGTTCTGTCCATTATATCAATTCTATTATCAACTCCTTGTACCAGAGTAATAAGAAATAATCCATCATACTTTATTATAAAAGTACAATGAAGATATAAGGTGTTACAGATGTAACAATAGTAACAGTCAGCATTAAACATGTAACACTAGCAACAATCATAGAATGGTTTGGTTGGAAGGGACCTTAAAGTTCATCTAGCTCCAACCCCCCTGCCATGGGCAGGGACACGTTCCATTAGACCTGCCTGCTCAAAGCCCCATCCAACCTGGCCTTAGTAACAATCTAAAACCACATGGTGTTAAAATATAAACTCAATAATCCCAGTCGGACAAAGTGGCTTATCTGTTCTCGTCATATGGCTACTGTAGGAGATTAAATGGAATCATAGACCTTTCCTACCTCTAGGTTCTATTAAAGCAAATAGTTCATTCCTTTGGCAATTCAGGACTGAAAACACAGGACTTACTAGACTATAATATCCTTAATACAAATAAAATAATCACATTTTGCCAGTAACACAGCAGCTAGCGAGCAGCCACACTGGTTTTGAATATTGTTTTTGTGTCAGGCTGTTGTGGAACTTACTCATTTTTTGGAGTGGGAAGGCTGATAAAAGCTTCTGATGCCCAAGTATTTTCTAAGGAAAATAAGCCTGTCTTAGCAACGACCAGACACAGTGCACATCTTTCTAAAATAGCTAAGCAAGCAGCAGTATGCTATTCAAAGATCAGTTGACTGCCTTATGATAGGAATTGCACACGTGTGTGTTCATGTATATACACACACACAATGCATGCAAGTAAGCAGAAAACCAACAAGTGCAGGAATCAGGTTTTCTTGACTTCTTTGGGTTAAAACAATTTTAAATCACATCATTAGATCTCTCCCCTCCCCTTCAGTTCTATATACTGAACATGTTCTCCTGCACAAGAACAAATACAACTTCAAATTCAATTTTTTTTTTCCTACATGAACAAAAGCAGACACTAGAAAAAGACAACCAGAACTTTGTGCCTAGAAGACATGCTATTTTTAAAGCCAAACCAACAAACTGAGCAGCACCCACATTTGAGGTTGGCTAACTGAAATAAGCTTGTCATTCTGAAAGCTTTAGAATGTTTTATTAGGAAAGTGTGATGAGTAGCATATTACAAAGTTAGTCTTTAATTTATACTGACATTTAATACTTCATGTTATAAGACTTTCAAGATTCCTTTCCATCCTGTAATGGCCTCTCCTCTTGTTTGATCAAGATCGGAATTTTAAGTGAAAGGCATACAACATACAGAGCAGAAAGCCCTAGAGGTTTAAAGTTTATTTTCCTTTGCTTACATAAAACCAGAAAGAAGCATTTGCTAGACATTTAACTTGACTTTACCTAACTGAACTAAATACAAGCAAAAAAGCACAAAGTATGAATAGATTGCCCAAGGAAGCTCTTGCATGGAGAGATGAGTTGTGAATACCTTTCATGATCCATAATTATTATGGAATTCAACATGATGAAATAGGACCGAAGGGTTTCTTCCTCCATACGTCACGTTGTTTACTACAATACAGTATAAGTGGATAAACAGATGATTCACAGACTTCAAGCGCACTTACCTTTTCTCTGAATGAAAATCCTGAGTAGAGGATTGGCTGTGGAAACTGCTTTATGATAATTGTCATCATTATTGATAGGCAGCAGGTCTCCATGAATGTCCGTATATCCTACTAGAACATCAACATTTGGTATCTTGTGCACATGCTGCAATAATCCATAGAACTCCTCAAATTTTCCAGGTTTGGATCTCTCCAGAGAAAATCGTCGAAATTCTGCTCCAAACTACAACAAAATATATCTTACATCATTAATATGGAAATCTAACATCCTCAAGCAATAGAATGATTTGAATGTTAAACCAGAAATGTTATGGAATTAAAAGTGCACTAAAAACTACAACCAATAATTTTGAAGAGGCATAAAAAGGTCAGTTTAAACTGTTTTGTTTTTTTCCCCCCAAAAGTTATAACTATTTTCGGTCTTGATGAAGCATGTACTTTTGAATATGCAAAAAGTTGTTTTCATTGTTTCATTTACGTCAAAGCATTCACTAATACGGGAACTTAGCATTAAGGTGACAAACTAGTGCAAGAATAATTGCAGATTCTTACATGCTTATGAAACAGCCATGCTCTCGGTAAGGACAGAATTCATATCCAGCACAAAAGTTGGTGGCTCAAAAAACAAGATTATGATTACCCCCTATGATATGTGACTACCTGGAACTTTTCAAATAAATTTCAGCACACTTTAGAATGGTATGTATAGATTGTTACACAGCTATGATTAACCTATGCAAGAGTGAGTAGTTTTCAGATACCCAATTGTCTGGACAAAAAAAAAAAAGAGAAAAAAAAGAAAAAGCCGCTTTGACCTGAAGACTACGAAGAATGGCTGCTGCTTTTAAGTACAAACTAATGTGCAGTAAAGCTTTAGTGAGCTGGTCTCAATTCAACTCTGCCCTTTCCTAAAGAGATATACAGGAAGCATCCAGCTGCTACTCCTTAAGAGCATTCAGAAGATTTGCCTGCATGATCAAGACTCAAATCTTGATTGCATAGTCCTTTACAGTGTGGTTGTATCCAGCATACAAAACATACAAGATTCAGAAGATCTGCAAAAATACATTTAATCGCTGGTACTGTACTTTCAGGGGTAGGATTTGCATTTAGTCAGTCTGATCAACAAAAAACTCCAGCACCCTAGTCCACTCAAGCTTCAGTCTCCTAAATCATCTATATAACAAACACTTAATAAAAAACGATGCTAGCAATGAGTCAGTGGTGGTATGCATAAGACTAAACTGGGTGCAAATAAAAGGGTAAGCATTTGATGTAGACTAGACAAATTGTAATTTTAGGATGCATGACTACTAAAATTACAGTGTTCTGCCCAACACTGGCAGAACCCAAAGCAAACAGAATACTGGATAAAAACTACTCCAAAACCTCCGTATCAGGCACACACAACATACCAAAGATGCTAAAAAGAATTAAGAGGCAGTATAGTAGCCAAGTCACTAAAAGCATATCAGCTTGTATATGAATTAAAAGGGTAATAAAGTAATGATTAGAAAATAGAAAAGAAACAAAAAAGTTAGTTGGTAGCATTTTTTGTGAATTCTATTGCAGACCTACAGTTAACAAAGAGTTTGAATAATTTCTTTAGCAAGTTTAGTTTTAAGCAAAGCAGAAGGGCACATGGAACAAAATATTGACTGAAAGTTTGAGCCTCAGTATCTTGTACTTGGGTGTGTATTACACATAGTAGATGTGAAGGTGCACATTACCAAGCCTCCCAACCCACCTTTACCTCATATTTGACTACAACTTTTTGGAGAATAAAAGCTTCAGAGTTCTCACATACAAACAAGGGAGTGAAAATCAGGAGACAAGGACCCTGTTGTTAGCACATTAACACCATACTAACTCAAACACAGCAAAACAAGCTACACCTTCCAACACCCCACCCTCCTCCAAAAGTTTCAAATAAAGGAATTATCTGGGAACATTCCTCTTCTAGAAATACTCCAATCACAGTAACATTAACTAACAATAAGGCAGAAGGGATGACTCATACTTGCTTACAAGAAAAGCAAAGAAAAGCCTGCAGGAGGAACTCTCCTCACGTCAGAAGCAGCATGCTTAATCATGACGTCAGTGAAAGACTTTATCCTGTGTCTCTCAAATCTTTCTTCAGCTATGTGAAGTATGAGTGCCACAGGAAGTGTCCGTGCATTGCATCAATGTCAATTGTTTGGCTTTGAAAGACTACGTAGTTTCAACATAATTCAGTAATAAAAGTTTAAAAAGCCAACCACCTCATCACTGTCAATTTGGAGTAAATGTTAAATCCTATTGCAGCAAGCGTACAAAGGGTCAGATTTTCAAACATGGGATTCTCCCCCCCCCCCCCCCCCATTTTTTTTATACATAGTTGATGCACCTATGCAACTGAGACTAATCGTCTGGCTATTGTTTCCTAACGTGGTTTGCCACATGCTCGATACTATTATAAAGCAGATAAAGACAAAACTAAAAATAAACTATGAAACTATATAGTTTAACTCCCTGAAATGTTTTCATTTTATATCGAGTGCTGCGCTCCATTCCATTAAATGGGCTGCACTTACAATTTATAAGAAGTTTGAAGGAGATGAAAGATTGGAAGAGATTAACTTAAGAAGAGAAGGCTTCTTGCCACCTGAGCTCTTTATAAATGCATGCTGTTACACCAGTAACTCATCTGGGAAAACACAGTACAAGCTATGTCAGCTTACTAGGAAGTTACTAGAGATACTCACTTAAGTAAGACTTACTTATGAGATGCATCTTTAAGTCCTCTGTAACACAGCACACTGCTGCTATACTGTAAATCTCCAGTAACAACAGAACATGAACTACAGTAACCATATCTGTCTTATCAGTATATTACATTTCATTCTGCACAAAAATACTATTCCAAGTCACAACAGAGATGGGGGAAAAAACCTGAATTTTATATGTAGAGAACTAGAGTTTTATTTTGGGGCTTTCATACCATCACCAGAAACTCTAGTTTGGGGTATGAAACTTGATTTTCTATGATGAGAGACAGGGATAACTGGAACTCATATACTACAGGGTTTCCCCAGGGCAAGTTCACCAGTTACCCAAAATGAATAAACTACACTAACAAAAGGATTTTGCTCATATAACTGCAACTACAGTTGGGCTGTGCTAGCACAGCTTTGTTAGTTGGGGCATGATTATTGATTTGGAGTATCTAAATAAAGAGCTGTACATTGCTGATAAGCCTTCAAAGCCTAGACCACTCCACAGTAATGGTCCTCTCCACCTCCCACACAAGCCTTTCTTCTTTCTCTTTAGAATTTACTATTTTCATAAAAGGAAGATGACTCCTATGCTATATTAAATCAAGGTGTTGTTAAATAATGCATTAGCAACAAATAGTTCTAGGAATGCCTTGAAACCTGCTCCATAGCATGCACTTAAGAGACAGTCCCTATTCATTAGAACTTCTACACTTCTTTGTACAAACACCAAAGAACACATCACACGGGTGATCTCTAGATATATCTTAAATTAAGGAAACACACACAATGGAGGAACAGTGAGCCTATAGTTTCAGGCTGAGGCAACAAGTATTTTGTTTATAAACACATTATACTGATTGTTTTCAATCTTACAAGAGCATATATGAAAAAACAGCTTCACCAACCGGAGTAACACCTATGCTTAACCAGTATTTGAAATCATAGCTACCAGCTATTTCTGTGCTTTCCGGTTTTGTCCACATGAAAGTTAATTTAACACTTCAAAGAAACATCATCATTCAAGCTATAGAGACCAACCATATATTTTCTAGAAGTTTCAGCACTATGTTATCCTTAAAAAAACCACACACCACCACAAGTCCCGACTACTTCACCTATACTGCTGCTGTAACACTTGATTAACAGGAAAGGAAGGTACAGAATATAGACAACAGACCATAGACCAGTTTAAAAAAGCCCACAAGAGACATATTTTTCTACCGTGTGAGTGAGCTTGCAGTTTACCTAGACAATGAACAGGGGGTTTTAACTCAAGTTACACACATTTATTTAACTAATAGGTTGACACTCCACCTAATACTGCACATCCAACACTTTTACAGTTGTTAACTGCAGAACAACATGTCAACAAAATATCAGAAGTATAAACTAGAAAAAAATCTAATTTCTTTCAGAACATCAAAGCTTCATCAGCAAGACTTTGTCTAATCAGCACATAACAAACTAACAATATGAAGAACAGATGCAGATACACCCATGAGAGAATTTACAGAATTGTGCAAAGCTTTGACAACAAGAACCTGGTGGTATAAGCTGCAACATACAGATACACACATAAAACAATTGCCAGTGTAAAATCCTCAGATAGCCTCCAAAAGATGGCAAGCTCTACTTTAAGGTAAGTTAGCGAGGGCTTTCCTCTACCAAGTAACACAAGCTATGCTCTACCCCACCAAAAAAATGTACAGAAACACATAGTCATTAAAGTTAAAAAAAAAAGTACAGAAACAATCACTAACTTAAACAAATGTACCCTTTTTCTAATTCAGACAAAGAACAGGTTTTGGAGTTTGAATCCTACCTTCAAGTATCTCTTTTGGCCCAGATATCCCAAACTTTCCCCAAACATCGACTTTTCTGTATGTTGTTTAGTCTATGTGGAAACCAAGGGGCGAACTCCACAAATCTGTTTTTCTAAAACACTTCAAAAAAGACTTCCCCCCCCCCCCCAGACAGCCCAGCCAGTAAACGACACCACCACCGAGCTCCTACTACCTTAGCCTTCTACCAGCTGAGCAGCCCGAGGAGACCAGAGGGAGCAGGGCAGGGGGGAGGATGGAGCAGGGGCAGGCAGGTGGGAAGGGAGTCCCTCCCAGCCGCAGTCCGGGGACCACCGTCTCCCCGAGCCCGATGGCCTGAGCGGTGCTCAGGCGACGCTGGGGCCGTGCACCACCGGCGGACGTCGGCCCCTCGCCCCCGGTGCCACCTCCAGCAGGTGAGTCAGCAGCTCTCCCTGCCCCCCC
>NW_009606560.1:20840-26881 GCF_000690535.1 Cariama cristata | reverse complement strand
AGGCTGCGCCTCCCCACCCCGCGTACGGCCCCGGGCTGGTGGCGCGGGTAGCCGCAAGTCACCTTTATGCCTCTTTCTCTGTAAACAAAAAATAGCCCTACTGTGTTATGGATAGGGCTGTTGTGAGGATTTATAAGAGAAACCCATATAAAAGCACTTTGAAGATTATAAATGGCCATGTGCTTTTGGCTGGGAAGCATTTGAAAGCTCCTTAGAGCTGGAGAAAACAAGTAGTATGTGATTCCATGACTAGGATAGTTAATGGTGAACAAGCTTAAATAGCTGAAGCTTAAAGGTTTACTTCTGGGCTGTTGCTTTTGTGGCTGATGACAGAAGACAGATCAGGGCAGTTACAGGAGTCACTTTGGACACAAACTGCGAAGAAACAGTACATTTCAACAGTATGGTGTTGCTGCTTGAGGAGGCTGAACTGCACAGTTTTAAATTAAGAGATGATGGATCTTGAGTGATAAAGCTGTAGAACTAGTTAGGCTTAATGCAGCCACAAGTTCAAAAAATATGCTGTATACACATAGAGATTACATGCAGTTTATATGTAATACAGATACATATATGCACATGTACTGCTTTCTTTGCTAATGTTACTCAGAATTATTTTGTTTTACCTGGATAGGTGAAGAATTTTTTAAAATTAAAAAGCCATCCTTCAATGAAGTAACCTTTAGAGTTCAAAAGAAAGAAAGCCTGCCGCCTGCACAGACAGAAATTGAAGAAAGCAAAAGTAAGTACTTTATTCAGTTAAATATTTCATGGAATACTTATATGAAAACATACTACAAAATTGGTAACTGAAGAGTGATGTACAAATGCTGCTGTTAGGTGTTTTTTGCTTATTAATTGAACCCAGGATTATACCTATATTGTTACTGTACAGCTTTATAATTTTAATTTATTCATGCTGAAATTATTTTCCATATGACCTTGGTGAAACAGTATCAGAACTTGGAGGCTGTTCTTGAGAAGACCTGTTATGCAGAATCCTTGTAGTACATCAGAGTTAATAAACTTCTGATAAACTTACACCTCAGTGTCATATCTTTCAAACTGTGGGGCAGCTATCCACTGCTTGTTGCTGTCAGATTGGTTTGATCTGAATATTTGCATTAAGAGAAAGTGTAAGCTTAGCAGCATTTTGTCTGATAAAACTTAATGTAAACCATAAACTTTGTGTTATTAAGCTGTGTGCTATTACGGCATTTGAATACTTTAATTGAATACAGTCAATAGCCTTCATTGTTCTGGTAGTGTTCCTAGTCTCATTGAACTATAGTAAGTGTCTTGTTGGGATATTTGAGGTTTGTTTATTTTGCATACAAGTGTGTCTAAAAGTTCTTTTCCCCTCTATTCCCCTTTTGATACATCTGTCACAGTTCACAGATATACCCTAATTGCTACTGTTAGATAAAAATAAATTAGATTGAGAAATAATTCCTTTTGTGATTCAGAAGAGACGGTAAATTTTCTCAGTAATTTCTTATAAAAGTATACCTCATACTCTTATAAAAGGTGGCACATTCTGTTGTTCAGTAATCTGATGATTTACCGAAGATGTAGTGGCAGATGAAGAGAAATTAATGTTTTTAAAGGATTTGAAGATGATCAGAGACAAAACAGATGTACATAAACCTTTATAGTTTAAATAAGGACTTCCTCATTGTTAATGCTTAAAAAAAAAGCACTTTCTAAATACAGTTTATAAAGTCAAGGAAGATGAATCCAAATGTGCTGTGAGCTATCAGTTGTCGTCTGGGAGCTCATATCATTGCTTTTGTGCATTGAAATTTGCTCTGTGTCTCAGAAGGACATACTAGGTTAGGACTATCACAAATGCTTTGATTCGAGACAAGAACTGGCTTGTAAATGACTGTCTCGAAATGGCAAAAAATTTGACATGGTTTGAGGACAGGTGGAGATAGTTAAGCAACCAGTCTTTGCTGCAGCAAGATGTAAGTAGTTACTGGTAACCAATTATGACACATCACATTTCAGCAGCTGATACTGAAATTATGAATCTTACCTTTTTCCTCCTAATACAGAAATCTGTCAGTTGGAGCCTAGAACTGGCAACGCCAAAGGCACTTGTGAAGAAGAGGAGGAAAAGGAGGACGAAAGTTTTTCTTCACTAAGTGAGGACTACAACAGCTCAGATTCTGAGAATGAATCCAGCTCTCCACAGAGGAGGAAGGATTTATCACCAGGTTAGTTTTCTGGATTCTTTTTTAAGGAAGTTATTTTACAACGTTTTTTGTTTGAAGTACATGGCAAGATAGGTGACGTGAATCCCGCTTAACTTAAATCCTGTAAGGTGCAGGCATCTTGTTTGTGCTGAGTCAGGGCTACCCATCTGCAAGAATAGTGACGATTCCCCAATATTTTTGGTTGCAGATGTTTGTTGTATTTCTGTGTGAATTTTGGAAATGGATCAGACGTTATGACTGTTGGTTTTGGAAGAAAGGCAGCAAAAAATTCCTGTTTAACGATGAGCAATTCCCTTCATGAGATTGAAATATAACCTCATTTGTGCTGATTTGTAAACTTTGGATTTCTTTATAAACTCACTAAATTTAGTAACCATCATGTGTTGGGGAGACAGACAAAAGGACAACAGGTGAATAGCAATTTATTTAAAGGAAAAAAGTCTGAGCCTTGTTTTTAGACTGAGCGCCACTTTTTAAAGATGCTTTTCCATCTCCTTATATTCAACATGGTAAGCTTAATAGAAAAATGTCTTGTATCCTATATCCAGAATCGTACAGTGATCCGGAACTGTGATGATTATTGATATTAGATGACATTAGGAGTGATACAGAGTCTTGCTTTTAGTCTTTTGCTTAGATTTTCTTTCTCTTCAATGCAGATAATATACCCAGAGCAGCTTGTATTGAGGCTGCTCGGAGGAAACGTCACTTAGCCAGGACACGAGCTGATTATATTCCACTGGATGTTTCAAACAGTCATCAGGTCTCTCGGAGAAGAGAAAGCAGTGACTTAGAGAGTGAAGATGAGTCTGACATGAAGCATCTCAATTTTGTTCCTAAAATGAGAACTCTTAGGCAGAGGATGACTGAGCATGTGGGTGAGTTTGTGCCATTTGTCCCCGTGGCTGTGGCTTTGTTTTACTGATGTCTGGAAGAATGTGGGACTTGTCTAGTAAGGGGTGAGTGCAGTACAATGATTTGCTCCTCACAGGTCTTGGCAAAAGGCTGTACTGCTGGTACTTGAGGTTTATATGGGACGTTAACCTGGTTCAGGTCTCGCTAATGTGGTGGTGCAGGATGCTTTGAGAAACATCTAAAAAAGTTTTTTTGGCTTTGTTGACTGCAAAAAATTGCTTTGTAGGAGGCACAGCATTTAATGTGATTAAAGTTGCTATAAATCCTGCCTCCTCCTTCTGGTCCAGTCTTCTGAGTGCTCTCCCTGCATTGACATTATGACTCTTCTTGAAAAAGGTAGAAAAACCCAACAACCCAGCCCTTCAGACCCTTCGAACAAACCCATTGCACGCAAAGCATATCTGGCTTTTCCTTTGCTTTTATGTTCTTATAGCTACTTACAGTTTTGTTTATGAAGCACTGGTTTACTTTGTTATTTGAATGAAGGTTATAAGGAATGCATAACTATGAGCTGATTCTGCAATTCTGATTAATGTTAATGGAATATTTTTGTATCTATAGTAGAGTGTACATTTTGCAACACTCAAGAATTTGCTATGTATAATGTCACTCACTGTGTTGTAGTCTGTACTTATACTCTTATTTATATGTATTATACACAGCTTTGCTTTGAGACATAAAAACGAGATGTTTGTGCTCCTCATACTGCAGTAGTAGTTGTCTGAGAAACGATACGTTGGGGAAATGAATATTGGTGTGAATTCTACGAATACCACTAGCCATTTCCAAGCCTTCCTTGCTTTTGAGTTTGGAAGTCCTCCATCTGCAGGTTTTTCATCTGCTGTTTTTTTGTGTGTATCACTTCCCAGTAATGATTGGGAGAACCATTGTTGCTTTGGAGGGAAGAGAAGATGGGAGGGAAAAATAAAGGATGTAATTACATCTGATAATGATTGTTTTAACTTCTAGTGTCTGTGGGTGATGAATCAAGTGAAGATGAAGCACAAATTATGTGGGAAGAACAGCAAATAAAGAAAGCAGTTAAAATCTCTCAGGTGAGACGTGCTTTCCTAACCATTGGAAGCTGCTTTTTGTTCATAGGCAAGAGCTTGTCTGGACTGCTGTCATACCTCCTTCCTGCCCTCTCATTAGAAGGGTTTTTAGGAAGTTATACCCTGATTCTTCAGGGAAAAGATGATTAGAAATATGGGAGGATGATAATGAAAATCTGTAATATCTGTCCAACTGTATAGAAGCAGGGTAGTGTTGTCTACCTCAAAGGCAGGTATCCGTATGTGATGGAACACTGTGAAAAGCAGAAAATAAAATTTTGAACCCTGGTTGTTTTTTGTTTTTTTTTTTTGGTGCCATGCAAGGAATCTTGAAAGCAAGAATATGCAAATAATACAAATGCTAAAAAGCCACAAAGCAAAAATTATTCTTTTATTATGCTAGATTTCTGTTGGGTGGCAATCTGAGAGCTCTTTTCACAGTTCAGCGGAATTCTTTTTTTTTTTTTTCCTGGTGAATAATTGGCAAAAATAAACTGTGTATCTTCTAATGAGCTGGAAATTCTGTTTCTGGGTTGAATCACCTACTCTGGATCAGACTAGGAAAATCTGAATAACCAGTTCTTTATGTCAGAATAGAAAATTGTAGAAATTTTTACCTTTTAAACAGGAGTAGTTAGAGGACTGGGAGGAAGTTACATCTTTCTGCTTCTGAATTTCAAATCCAGTATGATTGGTGTTCTTAGGTCCTCATAGTCTTCTAGAAAACTGTTAATTTCTACTGTTCAGGAAGCTGCAACGATTTTTAGTAGCAGACCTTGTTAGTCATGGACTTCACTGCTTCAGATGACTGTTTTGGTTAGATTTTAATATACAAACTTTTACTGTTTTAGAATGCAAAGAGTCTTTTAATTTATGAGCTAAAATTCACTGGAATCCTTTTTTAGTTATAATTGCAGCTGAGCTAAGTTGTCAGCCTGAAAAATCTGTCTTCTGGCCACTGGCTTTGTCAGAAGCCAGCATTCATATTTATTGGGGGTGAGGAATCAGGAAGTTTACTATGAGAAAATAGAACATTAAATGACTGATAGATGGCAAATAATTTATCATAAATATATTAAAATAGTTTTTAAAAAGATGTTAGTAAAATCAGATGTTATCATCACTGCTTGGCTGTAGTTTATGTCTACATTTTGTACTTAGAACCTTGATACCAGTGAAGTCTCAGCTGTCAGTATAGAAGCGTTTTGCATTATTGAAAGCTGTTAATATTTTCAGACCAAGACAGCAACTTAAATGTATCCTAAATTATGGATTACTTTGTGCTGTTTATATGTGTATGCACTGTATGTTTTTATATGATGGATATATGCAGTGTTTTATACTTTCAGTTTTCCTTGCTTTTGTGTTGTACTTTTCTGTACAACATTTTCTGTACTTAATTTGATGATTGAAATATGTATCTTTATATCATATACCTTGTGTACTCGAATGATACATCTTGTTTATCTGTAGAGCTGCAGAGTAAAAACTTGTGTATCTGGTGTATTAAAAATTAACACTTAAAATTCTTGTAGGAAACTTATGATGATGCTTCCCTTCATAAGTCTCAACCAGCTAAATCAAAGTTTGATCCCCCTGTTTCTCTACCACCTGTGAACTTGGAAATTGTGAAGAAACGACTGACTGAAAGGTAAATCCTGCTCTCAGGAACTTAGTTTTTGAGTTGTCTTGAGTGTTTTTCACAGAATGAAAGATGACAGCTTTGAAATCTTATTATTTTTCCAGAGTACTGGAGGATTTTTGGGTTGTTATATCATCTGTAATATGCCTGTTATGTTGTCCAGTAGAGTATGACAAATTTTTAACTTTACCTGGCAATGCTTTGTTGTAGGGA
>NW_009606560.1:0-20809 GCF_000690535.1 Cariama cristata | reverse complement strand
GTAGGGAAACATTTTGACTTTTCAAGAGCATTTTATCAACTAGAACGTTAGAAAGTAAGTTAATTTAAATGGCAGCAGCTTTTTATTCTTGCTAGTAATTTTTGACAGGGGTGTTGGTTCAATGCTGTGTTTGCCCAGCAAGCAAAACTTTAACCAGGGAGCTGGCAATTCTAGCCCTCTTATGGTGGTTCTTATACCAGCTGCAAAAATAGCTGAGTATTTCATAAAGCAGTAGTAAATTCTCCACAGCCCATTTAGGTAAACTAGAACCTGCCTTGATTTTCTTTTTTTGTAGTGTGCCAGGCTGTGACTTTTCTTTAGCAGTTGAGCAGCTGTTGTATGGGTAGCTGAAGTGTTCTGGGGTGGAAGTGGGAACCTATAAAAGGGTGTGTGAGAAGGACAGCTGGGGTTAGGCATCTGAAGGTAAGCCATCCCCTGTCATCTCTCAGCACAGGGAAGCAGCTGTTCAGATAAGCTTAGACAAGTAACATTATACAGCTGAAACATAAATATGTGCTATGGACTTGCACAAGCTCTCGCTGTAAATGCTTTGCTTTGTACAGACTATCATTGACTTGCTTGTTGAAAGAATTGCAACTAAGGTGGACTAAATATTTTTGTGGAATTGTATGCTTTCTTTACCATAATCACCTGAAAGGAATGAGTTAAATGAAGTAGGAATTTATGTACAGAATCGAAGAAGAAAAACTAGAATAAAGCTATCAAGAGTGAGCAACCTATCTGGAAAATAGCAAGACGGGGAGGGTGAACCTGTTTGATTTAACTTTATAGATGTGCTTAACGTGCTAAATGCTGAAATAGCTTTTTTTTTTAAACTTCTAGCACCATAGAGAACAATAGCTTAGCTCAATTATTTTCATTGTGGAGTATTTCCTACTTCAGGGAAGTGAAATAAGTCTGTTTCTTGGTTCTGTTACAGGCTTGCTTAAGCTGAGCAATCACTTGGGATACGTACGGAGGGAAGGAGCCGGGGGGGGGAAGAGGAAGCAGAGTTGTGATATATGTAAATGTTCCTGTGGTACCTACCTAATAGTGACAGCTGTACACATAGATTCCTGGGTTTTATCACATACTAGCAGCAAGAGTCTTCAGTTGGTTTGTATTTAGTAGCGAGCACATGGTGAATGCCTATAGGTGCTCCTAGCCATGCAATTTAAACCAGTATGGACCTACTGGCATGAGCTGTAGTTTTATCCAGATTATGTTGGGTAGAATCCGTTTAATGTGATACCACAAAATTTGGCTTTTTATGTTTTTGAGAAACATGGTGTATTGAGGGATTTAGGTAAAATGTCAGTGGTGCTTTCAAAACTAACACCATGTAAGTGATATTTGAATCTCTAAAGCATGATTCTTGTCCACGTTCCATACTTCTGCAAATGTTGGCATGGGTATATGTTTCAACACTTACTAGCTCATATGTAAGTGCTATTATTATCACGGGCAATAATTTTGTGTGTGATTATAATGGGAAAAATGTTTCGGCATGTATCAACTGCTTATTTGGCATTAATTTTAGTTGTCTGGGTTTCTCTTTTTTTTTAGGATAACATCATTACAGGATATACACCATGCCCACCAGAGGGAGTATGAAAAATATATGGAGGACATAGAAAATTCAAAAATGACTGTCCAGGAGTTAGAGAAGTCTTCAGATGCAGCTCTGAATTACAAGTTCTACAGAGCCATGAAAACATATGTAGAAAACTTGATAAACTGTTTGAATGAAAAAGTATGTATATGTTCCTCTTTTTTTTAAGTGATAAAGATGCATTCTGTTAATGAAAGTGAAGGGTTTTTTTGTTTGGAAATGGTGAGGGAAATCACTTAGTTAAAAACCAATTCTATCAGAAATTTTAATGTAACAGAAGCAAAATATATGGAAAACAAATCAACCCTCACCCTGACCTAAAGTGATGATCAAACTGGTATAGGTGTATTGGCTTAAGCTGTGGTCTCACTAGGTTCTGTTGGATGAGAAGAAAATGTTACCGGAGGGAGTTTTCTGCAGGTCTAGTAACTAGAGTGCACTGAAGTTGAATGAGAGGTGTGTTGCTTAAATTCACTTGTGGGATCTCTCTAGATGTTTTTACTCAGGGTTATATAACAGAGGTAGTAAGGATTTCATGTTAGATTTGAGTTGAGATTGAGTTAGCAGAGCTGTGTGAGAATTTGTCTACCTTGTTGGCTGCTTATGTTTTCCTGAACTGCAAACTTTGCATATTTAAAAAAGGGGAGGAGCTGCCTGAAGTTTGACCTCAGTGAAAGTAAACTGCTGTTACCCTTAATAAATAATGCTATGAAATCTAATTTATGTCACGTGATTACATTGCAATTCATAGAATCAATCACAGAATACCAGATCAGAAGGGACCTCAAGGATCCATCTGGTCTAACCTTTCTTGGCAAAAGTACGGTGTAGAGAAGATGGCCCAGCACGCTGTCCAGCTGAATCTGAAGTGTCCAATGTTAGGAAATCCACCACTTCTCTGGGGAGATTATTGCAGTGGCTGATTGTTCTCATTGTGAAAAACTTTCCTTTGGTGTCCAAGAGGAATCTCCCCAGGAGTAACTTGTACCCGTTACCACTCTTTATGTAACGTCAGAGAGAATTAATGGATAAGTTTTCTTTAATGGCTAGTGGCTCAAAAGCAAACTGAAAGCTAAGTAAGTACAGCAGCAGTGTCCTGTTGAACCCTTTTGTATGAAGTCTTGGGTAGTCCCGTGATGAGCAACTGGCGTTTACAAAGCAGTCTGAAAAACTCCAATATACTACAAACGTACTTTTCAATCTGTAATACTTTGGTTCTAACCAAGTACTGAAAGCTGGTTTTTGTTCATTATTTTGCATTTTATTTGATTGCAAACCTGATTGCTGTTTACTGTATTTTAGCTGAAATATATTAATGAGCTAGAATTGGCTGCACATGTACTTCTTCAGCAAAGAGCCATGACAGTATTGAAACGAAGGCAAGATGAGCTGAAAAATGAATCTGCTTATATTCAGCATCTGACAAGTTAGTATGAAGTTAAAAGTTATTTTCTTCTTGAAACGTTCACTCTTTGATCAGAAATATACAACTGCTTTTTTTGGGTGAAGTGTTTTATTCTCGCCTTTGATCTCCTTTCCCCTTCTGTCAGTAGCCATGTTCTACTATACCTCAGTTGAAATCCTCACTTCAGTAAGGTCTGCGATGTTATATTTCTCTGGCTTAATAGTGAATGTAACATGACCAAATACTTCATCAATTTTGAGTTATTAAAGTCAGCAGTTTCCCATCAATGTTTAAAAATAGAAACACAGTTGGTTTTCTAGTAGGTCTTAAGTTGCAGAAAGCTTGCTGATGTAGGATTCTGTGAATATATGAAAAAGCAGCGTGTTTACTTGGCAACATCACTCTTACAGGAGGGGTGTCTTTAAAGCTATATGTGTGCTCACAATGGAAATTTCAAACTAGGAGGTGAAATGTGAAGGGAAGGATGTGACGAAAGAGGCCTCTTTGTGTAAGGGTTTGATAAAAAACAATTGTGTTTTACTGGGGTTTTTTATGTCACTGTAGGAAAAAGTATTACAACTTTCTCATCTCATGTTTTCTTTCCACGTCGATGTATTGTTTGTATGCCATGTGAATATTTAGCTGCTGCAGTTTAAAACAAACCCAGTTTCCAAACCCAAACCCTTTAAAACTGTTTAGGCAAAGCCAAGAGCAGTATGCTTGGAGCTGCTGGGAACAGATGGAGGCCAGATGCACCACCTTCTGATGACTACTAATCGTATGAGTGCAGTCTTCTCACTACACAGGATAAACTGCTGATTAGATAAAGCTAGCAGCCTGTATGATTTTGTAAAATGGCATAGCAGATTGACAGCAGGTGTTAAGAAGAAAAGGGTAGTGCCATAATAATAGTTGCCATTAAAATGACTTTACTTCCAGCTCATTATGAATGAGACTACTTGCAGGTTTAACAGCACTTCCAATTATTTTTTATGTTCCTAGTTGTATTTAGAGTTTTGATGAGGAGGTTTGATTTTTCTTTGGCTGTTTTCCAAATGAAGAACAATAGAAGGAGAATCTGTGTTTCCTGTTTGAGAAAATAGGAACTTTAAAATCATACCATTTCATTTTTGGGTGTTTCTGTTTTCTGATAGGTGGGAATGATAAACAAACTAATGGTGGATTGGAAGATAAGACACAGCTTCTGGAAATGTGTGAACAGCGAAGGTAGCTATTGCATATGGGTGCACTTAAGTCTGATAAATGTACTGTGTACTGACTTCCTGTCACTTAGGCAGTGATGAATGTAAACCTGTAGGATTACTAAATGAGATTATAAAAAAAATATGCATTTTCTTTCCAAAACTTGGACTAGTTGGAAACCGTCTATTTGTTAATGTCATTCTCTTCATGTTGATTTGAATTTGAATGGTAATAGATCCTGTTATTTTAAATTAACAAGTCTTAAGTGAGGCAAAACTTTTATTTTCCCTCCTGTTTTAATAAATAATATTATGGCCTTAACACACACACAAAATATTTCTGTCTATTGTGTAGATAGCAAAAATAGGTGATGTTGCAACTGGGAGGGTGGGTGGTGAGTGAAGCAAAGCAACATCTAGCCCCTACTCTGCTATCAGTGTAGGTCAGACAGATACTAGGTGTTGGATATTGGTGTGTTCAGAGAGTGGTACCAATTTTTTTAGGTTATTGGTTATTAAAACCAATAGTTACTGGTTATTAAAACTTCGAAAGTTTTACAGTTGCATTGGTGCCTCAACTCATAACTGCTTTGAAGAGGCAAGAACCTTGGAATTTTAATCAATGAAAAATGGTATAATAAGAACTTCCACTTGAAGCAGTTAACCTTTAATCCTAATTGATGTGAATAACCATATAAAAGTTTTTATGCAATATCACTTTCATATCATTTATCATTTTCCTGTGGCAGAGATGCAAGCTATTGGTTTTGCAGCCCGCTATGATTCTTGGTGTCATGGCGATAGTTTTTTGAACCTGACTGGCACTTGGATGCTATCACAATTTTTATGTGGGTTGTTGCACAAGTGATCTAGAACTGAGATGACAAAGGCTGAGAGCTCAGTAGTTTACCAGACACTAAAACTGTCAGAGACAGTGTCCAGTACCATGCTAGATGTTTGGTGTTCAGGTGGGATGAGTTACTAGCCTCATCAGTGGGAATGAGGTGAGGTGAAGGTTGTTACATGGTTCGTAGGGGAGATCAGAGGTGTTGCTGTAACCTCTTTTATGTCAGTTCCCAAATCCCCTCCTTCTTCCACAGTTTGTGTGGCCTTATGGTTACATAATTGCTATCGCTGCCTCATTGTGTTTCCTTAGGCTGTTGCTCTAGCAACTTGCTTTAAGTATGTTTTTTTGGAGTTGGATTATCTTTCATTACGCTTCCTTCTGCATACATGGGAGAGGATAACTCGTCTGATTTCATTACAAAACACAGGACTTGCAGACGGCAAGTGAGAGAGTGTTCAGGAGAGGCTGATCACCATGAAGGCATGTCAAGTGACGATGAGCTGACTCCAACAGAAGTGAACGAGTTCCAGAAGAGCAAAGGTTGGTAACAGTCTTAATGTGATGTCCTAGAACAAAATCTTTCTGATTTTTTAATGATTTTTTTTTTTAAGGAAAGGTGAAGAAATACTTCATTTGAGTTACATATTCTTAGTTACATGCTGTAGAAAAGAAATGCTTTTGGACAGTTCTGACTAATGACTTGGGAAGAATAGTTGTATGGTTGTAGAATAGTTGTATGGTTGTAGATTTCTTTTGGTATGAGTTACGTGGTGGTGGCATTACATGTGACTGTTTTAACTAGAAGTAAGATCTTTTAGATTGTGCTAAAGCTGATCTGACAGTAGTCAATGCAATGCTACAACGTATTTTGTATAATCAATATGTTTTCTGAAGATAGAGTGAATTAAAGGTTAGTGTTTTAATTACCTTGAATGAATGGATGAAGAGGAGCAGGGAAAGGCATAATACCTTTTCTCCAGATAACAGCAGAATGGTTTTCATGTCTGAAATTTTATCATCGTGGTAAAAGGTTTGAAACATAGTAGTTGTATGTGTCTCTGGAATAGGTCATTGAAGAAACTTGCTTTTTTTTGGTTTTCTGACAGGGAGCCAGTTTTAAAACCTGTTTCAGTGTCAGGAGTGTCAAAGATAAATGACAAATGCAATTATCATACAGATATTTCTTAGGTCCTATAGATGCATAAACTCTTCAGCTTATGCCTCAATAAGTTCTGTGATTGTTTCTTTTTATTCCCAATGAATATTATCCATAGATAACGTTTTAGAGGATAGTAGGAAAGTCTTTGAAGATGTACATGCAGATTTTTGTGACATCAGAAAAATCCTGTTGAAATTCCAGGAATGGAAAGAGAAGTTTCCCGACTCTTACCGTGAGGCTTATATCAGTTTTTGCCTACCTAAGCTATTAAATCCGTTGATCAGACTTCAGTTAATAAATTGGAATCCTCTTGAGGTAGGTGCATCAGCTGACTTTGTGTTCTTCAAAAATTGCATGTGTGTTTGTGTGTTAGGTATTAATATGAAAAAGAGATGTTTTTCAGTACATAGCACAGTGCATTAGAAATTAATAGGAAGATACTTTGTTGGTCTCAAATTGAAGCATGTGGTTGGAATCTTCTTAACTTTCTCCTTTCCCCTTATCTCCAGCCCCTTTTGCAACACCCCCTGAAAAAGAATTCTCCTGAGTTCTTTGAAGATACTTTAACAATCCCACCCTTTAAATTCTAGCTTTAAATCTAGTTTTCCTGATTCGCTGTTTAGGCCCATTCAGTTGAACAACTGACAGAAATCATCTTTTAGCAGAATTTTACAGAGTTGGAAGAGATGCCGTGGTTCAGAGCCATAGAAGAATTCAGTGATGCCAAAAACATACCTGAATCAAAAAAGGATGATGATCCTGATGGAGAAGTTTTGCCTAAAGTGATTGAAAAAACTATTCTTCCAAAAATTACAGGTATAAATAAGATTGTCTTGGAAATGTTCACTGCAGCTAGGCAATCAAACCTGAAATAAGTGATAGCTATCAAACAATGTTAGTTAATAATGGTGCTCCAAGATGTAGCGATTACGTAGTTCCACAGAGTAAGGCTTAGGTAGCCTCTTCTGAAGATGATTGGGAGAGGCTTAGCTTTTGTATATGTTTACTTCTGTTACATTGTAATGCCTTGAAACTAGAGCGGATAACTACTTGCATATTGTGAATGAAATAAATTCCTATTTCTTTTTATAGCATTTGTAAAGAGCGTGTGGGATCCTTTATCTACTTCACAGACAAAGAACCTTGTACAACTTTGCAATAACATCTTTGAGAAACAAGTCCTTTCCAAAAATGAATGCAGTCGAGGAAAAGAGGTAAAAGCTCCTGTGGTACTGGAGAATACCGCTGTGTGTGCTTTCTGTGCGTGCTCCTATGGACACTTAGAACATTGTCCTGAAGTTGTTTGGTTCTGATTACTTGTTTTGTCACTTTATATTAAGAAGATTTAACAGTTAAACTTACAGCTCTCTAATGCTCTCCTTATTGAAGATGATGGGAGATGGGACACTTTTGAGGCAGAAATTAACTACTGTTCCTAGGAAAATTCTGCCTGTACCTACCAAGAATCTGATTGTGGATCTAATCTTGCTTCACCACAGTAACAATGGTTAGAATTTAGATTTCATTTAATTATCTTTCAAAATTTGAGCTTTAAATGCTAATAATGCTCCAGTAGTCAACTCCTTAAACTTTTATTTATAAAGTAGATCTAGAATTTTGAAATTTGAAAATCCCCAAATGTTAGTTGGCTAGTAGAAAGACTACTTTGTAATCTTAGCAATGTTTTAATAGTTCTTTTATACAGATAGTCACTCTAGCATGCCCTCTTCAGCCTGAATCTGGTTTTATTCTGATATAAATCTGGAGGTTTATCTGGTATAAAACTGATGAAATGGGATGGATGTTTAGGCTGTGAGTATGAAAAGGAATATTTTTAAGAGAATGTTTATGCCTTCCAACTGAGCCTTCCAAACGTTGCTGATTTGAAACCATGAGTTAAAGTGGTACAATTGATGTTAGCAAAGATAGAGTTTGTACAGAAAGTAAAGTAAACTAGAGCTTTAAACAAGTAAATAAAAAGCCTTTAAAAAAAAAAAAGGTAGGTGGCAATCTATGGCACCTAAAAGCATGTTGCCTAAAAACACATACTCTCCTAGCTATGGTGATTTTTTTTTTCTACATAGAATTTCACAGCTTTTAATGGAGTCCTATGTGCCTAACTTTATTTTGTTGTTAATCTATACAGTTTTCCTGCTGCCTTGTGAATTAACATGCAAAAAAAGACCTCACTTAGGGAAGTAACTTCATCTTTAAAAAAAAAAAATCCTCAAGGTTAACTCTATATAATTACAGCTGTGATTTGTCTACTGTTTTTAATATCTTCATGGTCTCAATGTGTATTATATACAAGTGGTAACTGTACTTATCTCTGATTAACATATTACACTTCTAGATGAGCCAAATAACCATTGAAATTGTTACAAATGGAAGATGAAGTCTTCTGAGGGCACATTAATAACTCTTTTTTTAATAGGAGTTGATGGACATGATTGTACTAAGAATGAAGAAATCTATAGAGGAAGATGTCTTTGTTCCTCTGTATCCTAAAAGGTAGGCTGACTCTGGAACTCTTGTAAACTTTTTTTAATTCCTCTACCCTTCTCCTCTACAGATGTAGATAAAATATTACAGACATCCATTAAGAACTAATGGAATAAACATGCCTTCTACTGTTTTATTATAGGAAAGGTTATGAAGCCTTATTCCTGATTATGAACCCTTTCCAATAAGGTTAACTCCACTGACTTTAGTGCTTTTTTGCTCCTGTAACCAAAAGTTTTTCAATGTATGAGGTCCATAGTCTGGTTTTAGCATAGCAACTTATATCTGAGGGCCTGTGTTAGTTTAGGTGGTCTGGTGTTGCGTGCATGTGTTCCGTGATTCCTCCTGTCATTCCTAAAGTAGGGTTTTTATTGTTGATGCGTATTACTAGACACTATTTCAAAGATGTGTGTAAGTAAAAATCTGTGAGATGTGGGTTTAAGATACAGCTAGGAGAAAAGCTTTGCTAAAGCTGGCATAGGATGTTAGGTTCTAAGCAATGCTGTTTTGATCTGAATCTGTAAAATGTACACACAGGTGTTTTCAATTGGAAATTTATTGGAAATTGTTTCATAGTAGTTGTATTATAATGGATTCAAATTGACAGCTGTTTCCCTAGACCTTTATTCTGGTTGTGGCTGTCACTGCTGCAAGAATTCCAGAATTAACATTCATCAGTATCTGAGAGATCAATTGTCTATTTGTCTTCTTTTAAAAATAATCAAACAAACAATCCTTATTTTAGCTTTTTTCTTCTTTCTCTGACCAGCACTGTGGAAGACAAGTCATCACTATGTTCAAAATTTCAAGAAAGACGGTTTTGGTCAGCTGTTAAGGTAGAGAAAATACATCTGGTTTTTTTTTCTTTGAAATTTATTTTAGTGAAAAAATATTTTGCACTCAGGAAATATATCTTCAGGCAAGTCTAATCCCTGGGAGATTGATACATTTTTATTAGGATGGATAACCATTTTTCTCAGTGAAGGATGTGTTCTCTGTGCAACCTGCGTGTGAGGATTTAAGAACAAACTATAAATGAACACTTCATTTCTGTTTACCCAACTGGTACATCTTCTGCAAGAGACTTTAATCTGACCATTGGTTCCTGTTGGTTCATTTTTTTCCTTGAGTGGGTCAACCAGGCCTGTTGGCCTTACATCATATTAGTTAGTCACTGTCACCCAACACTAAGGGGACAGGTTCTTTTAGGGATCCTGGGCAGAATGATGATGGCACTAAGTTGTAGGTACAATTAAAACTTTATTTTATTTGAACAGAATTTTATGATCAGCATAGCATTTCATGATCCGAGTAGCACGGTATTTTTATAACTAGAATCGGTGTACCACAATTTTATAAGTAGCATAGCACAGAATTTATAGCACAGCATAGCTTATGTTTCCTAATCACCTGGACTCTCTGCAGATCGAGTCAAATCTTAATATTTACCTTGCAGTATCAATAATGTAATAGTTGTAATCTAGACTAGAAACATGTAAAGGAATATGAATTGCTCAATCCTTGGAGGAAGCAGAGGATGGTGGAGGTGTCCCTGGCCACTGGTGGGGCTCTCCAGCAGCTGTTCTGGTGCAAGTTGCCCTTAGGACTTGTAACTGCTTGATTTTATAGACAGTATTTTGTGTGCTGTTACACTTCCCTGTTGCGTGACAGGGTCATCACCACTGCCGGGTGCTTGGGACCTTCAAGGCTGCTAAGGAGAGTAGTCAGCCTGCCACCCAGGAATTTTGAGGCTTGCAGGGAGGTGAAGAAGTCTGTTTGGTTCGTCTACTTGGTGCACAGGACCTTCATGATCTGATCATGAGGAGAAAGGGGACTAATATGTGACCAGTTTGGTCACGGAGAATGGCTGTTTACCTTACAAAATGGTGTTAGTTATGCTAACCGTTACTGTAGAATATAAGCATGTTGGTGTAGTTTTACTTTTGGAGTGCTGAGTTGGGAATTTCTGAATGCCTGTGATTCAGGTCCTACTTAAGATGTTGTTTCCTCTAGGAGTAGATTTGGATTCTTACTGAAGATGAGATTTAAATGCATAAAAATCCATTAATACCCCAGACAATATTCTAGTTCCCCTGCTATTCATGATGCCTAGCCCCGCATAGGCTTCCTGTTGTCGTGATGCAGAACTTCCTTTCTGTTGAAAAGCCTGGAAAATTGGATGTGTTGAGGTCTGTTTTGCAGAATACTTGCCACCTCTGCTCCTGGGGTGAGCTGCTTTGCAGGAATGTGTCATGGACAGATGAACAGAAAGTAGGAGGGAGCTTAATACCTTGGGGGTTAGGACACCTAGCAAAACCAAGGTAGACTTGGGATTCTGATCCCACCTTCTAGGACTATGTTGTGTTTTCCTGGAAGTCAGACCTGGGTGCTTTCCTCTGCAGACTGAGGTTTTCTCCTTTTAGCTTTTTATTTCTGTCTTCACTGTCACAGTGGTCATCTTTGAAGGGGTATAAATGGAGAGTAGTTTAAAGTGTTATCTGTTGAATAGTTGTCACATCATTCTTTCTGGAGTGGAGGCATGAATTCAGTCACTCCAGGATAAATAGTACTGCAACTCACCTGTGTTAAACTCTTGGGATCTACTTAATACTTAGACTAGTGTAACTCATCTGTGCTTGAGACTGCTCTCTGGCACTGAGACCCACTGCCATTGTGCAGCCCCCCATTTGTGCTATTAAGCCCTGTCTTTCATTACGGGTTGCCATCTTCACCATGCTTACCAGGAATGGCCTCTAAACCACACCCAGAAGTTGTATGGAGCAATACAAATCAGCTTGGGTGAGAAGTCAACCAGGAACTCTTCTAATGCAAAAGTACAGGTGATGGAAGTTCAGCATTTGTACCCTGGTATTGTCTAACTTGCCTAGTGTAGATGCAGTGTGTAGCTCAAAACGTGCTTCTTGTCTACTATGCTGTGTACTTTCCTGATTAATGCTGGCCAGTGGAAGCACTGCTTTTTCTTTAATCTGTGTTTTAGTTGCTCATGCAGTTAGATAGAAGTGTCCCATCAGATACTCCAGAGAAATGTGCAGAGGTGATTGGTGGGCTTTGTGACTGCTTTTTCACTGGTGATTACAAAGATAGTACGCTGTGTCTATGAGGGTAAAATACCTTGAGGTTATCAGTTACCTGAAAATTAACCTATTCTGAGTTAAGGGAAAAATAGTCATGTTCTTACATCAGACTCAAAAATTACAACAATTGTAAGGATTTATAGTGATAGGGGCAACAGAAGAAAACTCTCAGTACTTAATAATAGTGATAGCAGCACAAAGAGATATTTTTGTAGTTGGTATGAACTGTGTCTACCAACCTCATCACGTTATGAGGAACTGTGTGTACTCTTGGTCTTCAGCAACAAAAATATCTCTTTGTGCTGCTATGAACTGTCTACCAACCTCATCACGTTATGAGGAACTGTGTGTTCTCTTAGTCTTATCTTCAGCAGATGTAGTAACCTTTTTACTTCTGTCTTGGATTCTCTTGACATCTTCCTTAGAATTGGATGCCACTTGGTTTTGGTCCCTATTTCTTGTAGGGGGAGTGTATTAATACTCTTTCCTTTATTCACGCTTTCAGATTTGACTGCTAGCTCTTCTGTGTAAAGCATAGTTGTCTTCTGTACTTGGGCCTTAGCAAATTATTAACCTATTAGAAGGGTAAAATGCTCTTCCCAGCCACGGGAGGTCGTATATACGCATATTAGGGTACAGTTCATAGGCACATATAAAATTAATTATCCTAGTTGATAAGGTTATTTACTATATGCAGCTTACTAGTTGCTAACTGACAGTAAGTTTGGAGAGTGAATCCTGGGCTTTGAGTACTTAAATTGGATGGACATAATACTATCTTTTTATCTTTATCTTACATAAAACTTGTAATATTGTGGTTTAGCACGCTTCCAGCCATCAGGTATACATATTCTCTCTTTCTTCATTACTGCAGCTGTTCTCCAATGTTGTTCTTTTCGATGGGATCATACAGGAAGATACGGTTCGTGATTTGGGACTGAGCAAGTTGCTGAATCGTTACCTTCTTCTGAATCTCTTAAACACACCTCTAGGGCCGGATTATATAGAAAAGTGTAATAAGGTAAAAGATAACATGTACATTGAAAGAGGGTGTATGCTAGAAGTTCAGTGTGTTTTTTTTTTTTAAAGGTCAAAACTGAAGCTGGAATATTTTAAAAATTTAAAATTTAAACAACATTTAAAACTTTATAAATTTTTTTATGACCTTGGTGCATAAAAGCATTTTAGAGCAAATACTGGTCCACAGATTCTTAAGAATAACTACTTGTAGGGATAATCAATCTTTGTTTCAAAGAAAAAACACCCTACTGATAATGACTGAATCTGCCAGAAGGTCCCCATCAGAAGTGATGTGACTTGGTTAGACTGAAAGACTTTTCTTTTTGTGTGGACAGGTGGTTGCGTGCCTCCCAGAAAGATGGTTCCGAGATCTTAAAAGTGGATCAACTCTCCCCGAATTACTGAACTTCTGCCAGCACTTGCTGCAACGTGCCTGTATGCTACACAAGAATAACCACAGGTAATAGATACGGCTTTCCTTGGGATTCAAGTACTTCCTCAAATACTTTGTGTTAAATATTTCTTAAATTCCTTAAGTCTCACATATCTGACACTTTCAAGGATGTTCTTGTCACACACATGATGGAGTGCTTCTGCAGTTCTAGTTTGATGTGGTAGTTTGAGGTGCTAGATGTTGGGTACTGTTAGTGATCAGTGTAGCCAAGGAGAGATCCCTGACTCTTTAAAATTAGTAAACATAAAGCATACTTAATTTGGGTACATAAAAGTGCTGCTATATAAATTTTCTTTTTTTTATTTAGTGATGAAACAAGAGAAATTCTTCTCCTGCTGGTGAAAGTCAAAGCTCTGCATATTGTTGAAGACTTCATTGAAGAGTATGAACTTGAACACCTTAAATCGATGATTGGGAAATAGAAAGTTTTGAAGCATCATTTATATTGCTGAAACAAGCCTGCTATTGACACTAAAACAGTTCTAATACAAGATTTAATTGGTGGATCCTGCCTACTCGAAGATGTAGTGGTAATCACTGTCCTATTGTTAAATACTTGAGGTTTTTTTTTCCCAAATGTCTTCTACTGCCACCTACTCCTAGGTTAAGGAGTATTTTTAGAAGTTACAGTTGTCAAAGTAAAGCAATGGTTCAGGCATTCTAAAATGCATGACAATGCTTTATTGCTTTATCCTTTTTCTGAAAAGAGAGACAGTGCCTGTAAAATTTATCACTGCTAGCAAGTAGACAACTTTACAAGCTGTTTTCAGTATTAATTGCTAAATATCACTCTGACTCAGCAGTCATTGAGCTCTTCCAATTTGTGGTCCACAGTGATTTTTGGTAGGGTTAGTGTTAAGCCATCCCTATTGAAAAAATGTTGCAGGGGTTTTGACCATGATACAGAAACAAGGGGAAGTCAGTGTGCAGATAAGGAGTTTGAATGAGGGTAATTGTGCGTTCAGTGAGGTGAGGAGTCTGGGGAATAGCAAACCTGTAGTGAAGATGTAGCATCTGATGCACGTTGCAGTGTTGTACTGGAGCGATACCAACTGAACTCGTGGGTGCGGAGCTGGAGCTGTCGCACAACCTGTTCTGTCAGGCTTCTGACAACAGACATCTTGATGAGGAGCATCGGAACAACTTCAGTTACTTACCAGAAACTGAAACTCTAGCAAAGTCTTCCTTTTGCTTCCCAGTACTTCATCATACCCTTATTAGATTTCTGATGTTTTATAACTTGTGTATATTTGCAATAAATATTGTTATAGAATAACAGGGATGCTTTATTATAGAAACTGTAGTGCATCACAGATTCTGTATGTTTACTTGTGACTATTTCTCCAAAATCTGGGCCTAGAATTTAACTCTTGCAGACTTCATCCCTATGATTTCTTTTGTATTTTTTTGTTAAAAATATATTTTTATAAAATGTTAATTGTAAATAGCTTTGATCAATGTTAGATAAAAGATTACTTTTTAAATAATTGTTTTATTTTGAAAATAAAGTAAAAATACTTTGCTGTGTTAAAGACTCCTACAGTTCAGTTCTTTAATACCATTCTTGTCACAGGTTACAAGTATGAAAAAATGTCAGCCAAGCTTAGCCTTCCACTGCCTTCAGGAGTTATGAGTTAACATTGCAAATCCTGCTTTCTAACAACAGTGAATTTCTGTCGCTTTTCCTCTGTGAATGCCAAAAAAATGCAACAGCTGATCAGCAATTGCCACAAGCTCATGATCTCATTGCTTTTCTCTTATCCTTTGACTCATCCCAGCTAAAGGTTTCCCCTGAAGTAACCAGCCTTGTGCTATTATAAAAATGTAACAGATGTTCTATCACAATTTAGTGCTGTAGCTGTTTCTTTCTGGAAGAAAGATTACTTGCAATGACCTGTAAGGATGGGAAGGCAGTTAACACTGGCGCTCAGAATCCCTGGGCACTTCTACTATGGCAATACAGTGTTATGAAACCAGCTGCCCCAGCATTGAAAACCTACTGTGACACTTTGTGAGCACTTCATCATGAACCTTACACTAATTCAACAACGTAGTCTGCCTTGGCGCATCTGGCTCAGTTCTTCAAAACTGGTTTCAGAGCATTTGTATTTCCTGCAAATTGGCAGGTAAGTATTGCTGCTCTCTCAGAAACAGGTAAATTTTTTTATGGGAAAACTAAACAGTGCATACTCTTGAGAGTCTACTTCCCTCCTACAGCCTGTTTCAGAAGTTGAGTCAAGCTGCTCTACAACTGGGCACTACCTAGTCTGTAAAGAAAGAAGTAACAAATACTCGGCAATGACAACACAGCTAACTTGACTGGGTGGTACAAGCCCCTTATGTTAACTGTAATTTAAAAAAGGCAACTTCTCATTTCTGGAAAAGGGGTGAACATAGTATTGCCCTCCTCAGAAAAAGGAGTGTCTATTCCTGAAAACAGAAAATGTGTTCAGCCACAAAAGTTTGTACACTTTGAAATCTTGTGGAAATGTTAACTTTATTGTTTATATACAAAAATTGACAACTGATATTTGCTTTGCATTTACTGCATGGATTAATTCAGTAATTCCTAGACTGCAAAAAAACATTATTATTTTTTAAGCTCTTCAGTCACTTCTTTCCAAATTTTTTCTTCTATTTTTGAAGTATCATATTCTCGCAGCATATCAAACTCTAGCCATGGCTGGCTCCACTTCTGTGCTTCTTTCATTTTTTTTTCCGGTAGCTCAAACTTTATTCCTTTTATATTGTATTTTGGCCTTTCCCACCGTTTTGACCATGGTTTAGGTTTCATTCGTACCTGTAGCTACAGTGAAAGATTAAAAAAAAAACACAAAAATAACACCCAAAAGATGTTAATCAGAATTTTGATTGTGAGCTTAGTAAAACATGAAACAACTGCTTCTCTAACAGAAGGAAAGCGAGAGAAAACAGAGCAATGTGTTAGGGGAACTACTACTTTACACTGTTAGGAGAAAAAGAATTTTTTTGTGTCCATGTGACTTGTCATAGTATCTTGTAAAACTTTTTAATTAACACTGTCTTGATTTATTAGAGAGTCCTTGAATTGACACATAAAGTGAAGTTAATTCATCATTTGTGGTTCTCCTCCTGTTCCTTATTAACGATAAAGAAAAGTAGCATGATCGGGAAAGGAGAAATGATCACTGTCAGTTACTGAGTTACAAGACAACACTTTGACAGGGTCTGCTGGTTTCTGGATCTTCTCTGAGATGCAGATTTTAGCTGACTCTTCCAATTTTACCTCCCTTCCTGACACCTACCACTCCCAAATCAGTAACCACACTAACCATAACATTTCTGTTAGAAAAACTTCCCTCTTTGCACAGTGTTACACTGAGGCATGTGGAGGCCACTGCTCCTTGCATGTCTTCAAAATTAACTACTGAGGATGGTAGGTATTTACATTCCCAACATTCTTCACTATAGAAATGGCATAAAGACTTGCCTTATTTTGTATACTTTTGTCACCCTGGTAGCTAATGTAGCAAAGAGCTGTTAGCAGCCTTCCAGGATATCAGTCAGATATGAAAGTTACCTAATGATCCTCCCCTTTCCCTCTGAAAGATGCAGCTCCTACCTTGTTTATGGGAATTTCTTCATGGTCTAAACGAGACACAGGTTTCATATTCATATCGAAAGTACTATATTCAGGGAGGGCATCTCGCAGGTACATCAGGTTGTCATCCAGCCTCTTTTCCAGCTTCAGAACCTCAATCGCCTGGATTCGAGGATTGTACAGTTCATAACATATTTCAACACCTTAGAGAGAGAAAGTCTGGTTTAATGAACCAAATTAATTAGAAATACTAACGCCAAATTAGTATTTCTTCAGTGTCATACATTCCTGTCTTATTCAAGAACTGCTTTTTACTTATCAGAGAACTACAATATACGGTGCTGTGTGCACATGTGATTGTACACATGCATTGTGTTTGCGCAGGCAAAGGCAAACTTCTCTTGTAAGTCAAGTCTTTGATAACAGAATGGCTTAAGAGACATTGAATGACTTGAATTTAAGGAAGACGAGCTTGGGTTTTAAACTTTACTCCCTTTTGGTTACAATGGCTGTTACTACCTCTCACTGTATGTGTAAGGTATATAAAGAGACACCTACCCCCTTCACATTTGCTCTCAGAGCATCAGTATTTGCATCGCCAGCCATTTTGTCATAAACTAGGATATGAACCTATTATAAAACTCAGCTAATCTGTTGCTTGTTAAACAGTTCAAACATACGTCCCCAGTTCACGTGAATACACAGCGCTGAAACTGGGCTAGCATTTACATGGCCAGCAGTAGACTGCCCAGGCTCAAATATAAGCACAACCACAGTGGATCACATTCATTCTCCTCAGAATACAGATCTAATAATCACTAAGTAGACAGACAAAAGATTACTAAGCAGTTCCATGCCTTCAAACATACAGCACATCAACATCTCAGTGTATAGAGTTTTAACCCTGCAATATCCCCGAGTAGGTAGGCTCACAATTTCACTTTAATCTACTGTCATCTTCTCCAGACTAAATTTCTACACCAGATCTCCCTTCACATACAACTTCAACATTGTTCGCTTAATATTTCTAGCGTAATTACCACAGCTAAAAACCCACCTTGATCTTCTATAACATTCCGAAGGACAAACGTAGCACCGAGTCCTTTTCCTCCTCTTTGAATGCAGATGCCTACAAACCGGTTGGCTTTGTTATTGGCATATGGATCTGCAGTAGTAACAGCGAGTATGCTGCCTGCCAAAAGAAAAAAAAATTAAAATAAATAGACCGTTCAAGTAAACACGTACCAAAATGAGGGAGGAGAGTCAGACAAAGTGCATGCATTTAGATACATTTTGAAAATGTTTTATTTTCCATGAAAACTGCCAGAAACAGAATAAACTTCTAACATGCCCTGAGTTAATAGATGCTAAAGTGACTCTGCAGGTTAACTATGAAGCTTCTTCACCTTCACCTTTATTTTTTACTCTTCACAGTCCAAATTGAATACAAATACTCTAAGGTATTTTCCTTTCTTGAGCTTTACTGGTAAACCATACGCTAAAGTGCCAGGATTGAAAATTAATAGATGCTAAAGTGACTCTGCAGGTTAACTATGAAGCTTCTTCAGCTTCACACCTTCACCTTTATTTTTCACTCTTCACAGTCCAAACTGAATACAAATACTCTAATATATTTTCCTTTCTTGAGCTTTACTGGTAGACCATACGCTAAAGTGCCAGGATTGAAAAAAACACATAAGAAACACATTAGTATTATATTTCTAACAGAAACTGGATGTAAATATGAAATGAAAATACAAAGTAGCGTTAATAGAAACACGTACTAGTTGATCTAATACAACTGCTACTGTGATGTTCTATGCTATTCTAAAACATTTGACCACACTTTTTACCACCCCACTCAACCCAATGTAAAATACTGACGAAAGTATGGTAGCTTTAGTGCTGTTACTGACCAACATAGAACTCTGGGATGTTGAAGACTTTTCTTCTCTGTATCATATCCTTCCTTTCTATATAGAATTTAAGAGGATCTGTTCTCCCTCTGGGAGGTATAAATTCAGGACTCAGGAACCTATAAGAAAAACCAAACTTTTAAAAGTATGAAACAAAAGTATTTGCATAAAATTTAGTAGAGAAGTCCAAGTATTTGGCCTAAAAATTACCACCTGTTAACCACCATTACCAGTTGCCTTTTCAGAGATATGAACCGCGGTTCACGAAGTGACCAATTTTTTTTTTTGTTATTATCCAAAAGATTTTTTGTAGGATTTTGTTGTTGTTGGGGTTTTGGTTTGTTCTTTTAAACAGATTTTTTTCAAAACCAATAATAAATGTTGGTCTCAGAGCAGCTGACTGAAAGAAGACAGTTCAGTTACTGCTGTCACAGCTTAGGAACAGGTTATTTCATGGTTCAATTGTAATCCAGGTGACAGACCATTTACTATTCAATGACTTTATAGTAACAGATATGGAACAATCTATTACCAGTTTTTACAAACCGATTATACGGGAGACACCACATAAATGTTCTTTTGTATCACAGAAGCTTAAAGGGACTCTTAAAACTATTTTCTGCTCCAATAAATTAAACCATGCCAAGGAATTTCCTCATGCCCTGGAACTCAATTATCTGACTGCTGAATTGAAGGCACACTTCCTGACATGGTACTGGCCTGGGCCAAGGACCATTTCCAACAGACTGTTTGGATGTTGTCACTCTGGTTTGGATGGTAAGACGGCTTGGCCTCAAGAACTTGAGGATGAAGCTGGACGTATTCAATTCACTAGTACAGATGTATCTTAAAAGTCCTGGATCTGGCCATGAGAGAAGTGCCCAAGACAGAACAGGAGGACAAATGCAAACCTGCCTTATAAACCTCACGGAGGCTGTGGGTCAAGCACAGGGCAACATGTGCGGCAGCAGAGATGTTCTGGTTGACGCTGCTGCCTATGGGCAGCCATACAGACAATAAACAACATCAGGCCTACTCCTGATCTTCAAAGCTGCACAATCTCAGGAGAATAAAATGTCATTTAAATGTAGCTCCCTGTTCTGCCCAGCTGCCACATCACACATTGCATTTCTTAGAAGAGCCATGCAGACTCTCCACTTCTTAAAGATATTTCCATTAACAGATCTGAAGACAGAGTGGAAATTTTTATAGTCTGATTTTTAATACCTTCCTCATTCCTAGGCTGCTGACATGCTACAGGTTTTTTGGGGGGGTTGGGAAAATTAACAATACAGTACTATCACTCTCCTCTCAGACAGAGCACTGCAGTTTTAACCACTATGTCATTTAAACCAACGCAAACGGGCTAAGGCGACAACAAAAATACCCAGAACATGAGACATCTCACGAAGGTTACCACTGCTGACATCAGCTCCATTTCACAAACAGTAATGCAGGTGCTCACAGTTGATCTCAAGGTCTAAGACGAAGGCAGACACAGGACCCATATCCCTGTCACCTTGTGGTATACTGAAGAGTCGTATGCCTTTAACAGACAGAACCTCACACATTAACTCCAAATTTGCAAGAGTGTCTGCTGCTATACATTTTTTTCATTGCTTTCAGGAACACCACAACACAGTATTTTAAGATGTTTTAAACTCGTTTCAACCTAAATGGTCGTTGCTACAACTTTGCAAATGCTTTTTGTGTAACAATGTTTTGGAGCTTTAAGGAGGCGCTCACACAATTACCAGCCTGACAGCAGACCTGAACACAAGCCCACTGTGACAAGCACCAGGACACCCTACCTCCTCTGCTCTCTCTGCTTCTGCTTGTCAATAATGACGGGCTTTGGAGGCGGCTGAAATTTTGCTGGCTTTCCATCGCTGTTAATTCGATACCCCGAGCAAGAAAAACACCCTGTAAAAGTAAGATAATTAACCCCCATCCCGTGTTTTCAAGTTGAATTGCCCCCAACAGTGGCGCAGTTCGAGATCCCACTCCCCCAAAGCAG
>NW_009606559.1:0-7701 GCF_000690535.1 Cariama cristata | reverse complement strand
ATGGACTGACCCCAACCCCCATTCTCCATTCCCTTACACTGCTGTGCAAGAGAAAATTGGGAGTATAAAGTTAAGCCTGGGAAGAAGGGAGGAGTAGGGGGAAGGTGTTTTTAAGATTTAGTTTTATTTCTCATTACTCTACTCTGATTTGATTGGTAACAAATTACATTGATCTCCCAAAGGTGAGTGTGTTTGCCCATGACAGTAATGGGTGAGTGATCTCCCTGTCCTTATCTCAACCCACAAGCCTTTCATTGTATTTTCTCTCCCCTGTCCAGTTGAGGAGGGGAGTGACAGAGTGGCTTTGGTGGGCACCTGCCGGGGAAGGGACCTACGCTCTAGCCCTGCGTGAAGAACTGCAGCCCCTGGGAAGGACCCACGTTGGAGAAGTCCGTGGAGGACTGTCTGCCGTGGCAGGGACCCTCTCCCTGCTGGTGCAGGGGAAGGGTATGAGGAGTCCTCCCCTGAGGAGGAAGGAGCAGCGGAGACAGTGGGTGATGAACTGACCCCAACCCCCATTCCTCTGTCCCCCTGCACTGCTCAAGGGGGAGGAGGGAGAGAAATTGGGAGTAAAGTTGAGCCTAGGAAGAAGGGAGGGGTTGGAGGAAAGTGTTTTTAAGATTTGGGTTTATTTCTCATTATCCTACTCTGATTTGACTGGTAATAAATTAATGTTTTTTCCCCAAGTCGAGTCTGTTTTGCCTGTGATGGTGATTGCTGAGTGATCTCTCCCTGTCCTTATCTTGACCCACAAGCCTTTCATTGTATTTTCTCTCCCCTGTCCAGTTGAGGAGGGGAGTGACAGAGTGGCTTTGGTGGGCACCTGGCCTCCAGCCAGGGTCATCCCATCACAATTGGTCAAAAATAAATAGCTTCTTTCTTCATTGTGACAAAGATAACTGCAGTCTACTTAAATCTATGCTTTTTTTTTGGTAGTGTACTGCACACATACTAAAGATTCTGACATGCTTGGTCAGGGCAATCCCAAGCACAAATACAGGCTGTGCAAAGAATGGATTGAGAGCAACTCTGCTGAGAAGGACTTGGGAGTGTTGGTTAACAAGAAGCTCAACATGACCCCTACAACATGTGCTGGCAGCCCAGAAAGCCAACCATATCCTGGTCTTCATCCAAAACAGTGTGGCCAGCTGGTTCGGATTCTGCCTCTCTGCTCCTCTCTAGTGAGACCCCCCTGCAGTACTGCCTTCAGCTCTGGGGTCCTCAGCACAAGAAGGTCACGGACCTGTTGGAGAGAGGCCAGAGGAGGCCACGAAGATGATCTGAGGGCTGGAGCAACTCTGCTGTGAGGACAGGCTGAGAGAGTTAGGTTTATTCAGCATCGAGAAGGGAAGGTTCCAGGCAGACCTTAGAGGAGCCTTCCAGTGCCTAGAATGGGCCTACAAGAAAGCTGGAGAGGGACTTTTTACAAAGGCAGGTAGTGATAGGACAAGGGATAATGACTTTAAATTGAAAGATGGAAGATTTAGATTAGATGTAAGGAACAGATTCTTCATGGAGAGAGTGGTGAAGCAGTGGAGCAGATTGCCCAGAGAAGCTGTGGCTGTCCAATCCTCAGAAGTGTTCAAGGCCAGCTTGCATGGGGCTTTAAGCAATCTGGTCTGGTGGTGGAAGGTGTTCCTTTGTTGGAACGAGATGATCCCTTCCAACCAAATCATTCTGTGATGATGATGATTGTACTCTCTGTTTTTCCATATAACTTCAAGTTTCTGAATGTGCATATGAATGATTGAAAGCAAACTTTGCAGTTTATAGAGCTCTGAAGGTTTGAATTTATTTTCCTAAGTTGAGCCATAACTTTAGACTTTATAGGAATTCTCAGTATAACTTTTACTGTAACTATTAAAAGAATTTGCTGGCTCTCTGGTGGATATTGAATGAGCTTTGCTTATGATATGATCTTCTTTCCTGCCCTCTGTCACCAACTTGTCATGTTTCTTTCTTGCTGCTCCAATTAAAGCAGTGGTCACAGGGAAATGATGAGGGAAACCAATGTTCTTTGGAGTGTTGGAGGAAGTGAGAAATTTGGGACTGGCAAGCTCTGTGATGCCCAGACTCCTCCCTGAGGGGCAGGAAGGAGCTTGTCCTCTTCTCCTAGGACAGGACTGGCTGGGACTTTGGTTGTTAAGGTTCTGGGAGAGAGTGTGCAGCAGAGTGAGTTAAGACTTTCTGATTGCTGCATTATTGATGACCTCCAGCTAAGCCACGAAAAAAAATATTAGAGAGACATGTCCACCTTGGGAATGTGTCATTATTCACAAAGAAGAAAGGAAGACACCTTTCACAGTCTGAAAATCCCTGGATTGCTAGAAGAGCATAGGTGGCTTAACTGATAGCATTAGATGATTAATTTTTATGTACAGTTACATGACTGGAATCCCACTGCTACCGAATGAGGAAACTCAGGTCAGGAGAGCATGGTGTGAGTGAAGGCCTGTTTCAACAGACCCTTGATTGCATATAGGACTTCCATTTACCTTGAGAACAGATGAAAGAGTACATTTTAAGCCTGCCAGAGGAAGAAAGAGCCTGTCAGCAAATGTGCAAATAAAATCGTAGATGCATCCTGACAGCAAGAGATAAGTGACCTTGTTGCTCTCTGATTTTTTCACTAATAAAAATACTTTTCAAATATATTCAGAATAGAAGCACTTATTCTGTAGGACAAGATAGCACTCTGCCTGCAAAAACAGATGTAGGACATGTATGATACTACTGAAGTATCCTCTGTAGATGTGCTAACACATGGACGAAAGGTAGATGGATCAACCTCCCCCAAAAATGAATTGGCACAATTTCAGGATGCTCACAAAGTAAAATACAACTGAGCCAACACAACATGGGGCAAGGTGCTTGGATGAGAAATGAGACACAACACAGGACAGGAACAAGTTTTGCAAAACATCCGAGGAGGCAGTGAGATGAACAGAAGCATAAAATTCAGTTTATAGGGCAGAAGAAGCCTTCCCCCTCCCGTTCTTCAAGCTTTTGAACTGCAAGTTGGATCCCAAAATGTTGCTCTCTGTGAGTATTGCTCAAATGAGAAATTCCTTCATTTGGTCTTTTTGCATGTTTCTTCAGCTGCCCAGTTGTGTGTGTGCTTTGGCAGGTGGTCTAGCTCTGCTCTCAACACGTGCCCAAAGTGCTAATATCATTTTCTCTAGATGACTTGCACGAATAGGGGTCAATGAGCCATCTGATAAAACCTGGCATGTAGCATACATTCAATCCATTTAGTGCCTCATTTTACTGAGCAACTTGCTCTCGAATGCATTTAGGCACCTGTCTGTACTTTGCGTTAGTTTCCAGCTTTAATATTCATATATTAAGATGGAAATAATGTTTGTATTGACATGTTAGTTATTCTGATGACAAAGTCTTACCTAAGTTGGTGAATACAGCTACTGCTTCATCATTTCATGGCATTATTTTCTTCCAAAACTCACTTCCAAATACACCACGATTAAAATATGCGAACTCACGTCTTGTTGCTCAGGTCTGAGGTGGGATTTGCTGGGTTTCTTATTTAATTTGTCTTCTATTTGGCTATTTAACTGAAGTTTCACTATGGTGTTGGGCTGTAGTTCATGCCAAAACTCATTTGATAAACAGGAGAGGTCTCCATAGATGTCTGCATCAGAACTAATCATGCTTAACACCTTTTATGATTGAGAGAGAAACAGGCATGACTCATCACATCCAGAAGAGGTGCACTGACCTGAGCCATAAGAGACTCTGTTTCTGTTCATGACCCTGAAAAGAGCCTAGCTCAGCTTCAGACATCCACACTGCTGACATCTATGAGAAACTGTGAGCAATCCCACAGTTGCCCTTCAGCAACCACACTGTGGCCTGCAGAAATGACTTTGAAGTATTTCCGAATTTTCCCAAATGACGAAATTAAGACCTGATTTATGGGGTCAAATGAAAGGTCCATTTGGCTCCATATTCTTCTTTGTGACCAGGATACTTTTATTGCTTCCTATGCATGTTTGTTGGTTTTGAAATTAAAGAGTTCCTGAAAGTATAAAACTGTTGGAACTGCCACAGATGAAATGTCTTCAATGAACATAGTCAAGAAGATAGATGTTTTAGTCTTAAATGGAGAGTATGGATTCGTTTTTCTTATCTCTATTACTGAAAGTGCTATGAGTGGATTTTCCAGAATGGTGCTATAAAAACAAAAGTTGATTGATTAATTCAAAACCTAGAGCTAGGAAATGTTTTCCAGGAATACTTAGAGGAAACACGCAATGGTCTATGAAGAGAAGCAATTTACTGCGTGCACACTGATGGCCAAATTTACAGGGATCTGATACATTTGGCTATGGCAGTGACAGATATGATAAAATGGTGACATTTTTCTATACTCATTTCTTCCTGTAATGCTGAATTAGAAGATGAGGATAACAAAACTGCAGACTGCCTTAGGGAGGTGCCCTAATTATACCTTTCAAATGTTTAAGTCTATAGGAAACATGTGAGTGTACATGTGAAAATACATACAAAGGTTGAGTTTAGATTGCAGCAAGCTCACTAAAAACTAGCCCTGCTAAAATGAAAATATCTATCTGTCCACTATTCATCTTACACTCCAAGAACAGTAATGGCAGGGAGAGCGTTTTTGCCAAAGCTTAATGAAAGCAATGAAAGTTTGTCCTTTGTTTTCAGAAGTCTATGAATCAGGCTGTACCTGTTTCTAAAGCAATCTGAGTGTAAGCAAAACAAGAGAGGAGTGTTAATGGTTTTGTATCATATACTTGCGAAGTAAGTTAGACATGAAATGCTAACAAAACAAGAAACTTCAGGGAATTTACCCAGGAAAAATGATGAAACAAAAACCTCCCTGAATTGTTCTTTTCCTGGTGTGGTTGTGCTACTGTGTTGTTCCTACCTTTGCATTTTCTACTCTTCTACCAATCTATTTACTTCAGTTGGTAAGTTTAGATGTGTTTCTCATGAACCATTTTTACTAAGTTTTTTGCAATCAGAGTTAGACCATTAGTTATTTTCCTGAAACATAGCAACTTGCTTCTAATGCAAAAGGTTGTCCCTTTTGACCTTGCTGAGATATAGAAGAGAATGACTCCTGGCTCACTGACTTCACCCTCCCACTATCAAAAGTATAACCTATTTTTGATGTCTTTTAGAAATATATTGAACCTGATTTAATTTCACCCGGTGATGACAGTACGGCTCTGGAACCTCACCCCTCTAAAGGTTAGATATCATCTTTTAATTACCAGCTTAAATTTATTAATGATCAATTTATACCAAGCTATTTTTTGTGTCGGTTAAACAGTCCCCCTTCCTTCCTAACAGAAAAACAGTTTTGATGTATTTAAAAGGGTACACAACCAGTTTAGTTACCTGAATTCAAACTTATGTGTGCACTGTAATGAATATAATTATTCTAAATGTTTGTAATGCATGAGGGAATATTCATTGGCATTTCCAGTGAACAGAGAAATAAAAATATTTTTAGTCAGATCCCATGTGCTTACGATAGGAAAAAAAAAGATATATCTATTAAATTGAAACTCCAGGAGAAAGAAAAAAATTAACACATGAAGCCATTTATTCTCCAGTCTACTTTTCTCTACATGAATACTCTTTTTCAAGTTTATTGATACGGGTGAATAAAGGTTTAAGAACAAACATTTGCTTCTGCTATGACATTATTTCATGGTTAGTTAACAACATGATGGGCATTAAGAAAACAGTAGCATATACAGCCATCTAAAAAAATGTAATGAATCTGCTCATCTAATACAAATACATAACACAGTTCTCTTCCCTATCTTCATAAAATTATTGTTTTCTCATTTGTGCCATAGTTTCTTTGTTTACTTTCTTCGTAGCGCTGTAGATGCATGGATGTGAAACACACATATCAGGATTTTTTTATTTCCCTTTTTATGATAAAATGTGTTAACTTTAAATTAAAATTTGTCGTAATGAGGAATAGGAAATCACCCGTCCTTGTTGCTGGTTTACTGTCTCTACAAGTCTTTGAATTACCGTTGGTTCCTGAGGCAAAATGTCTTAATCTGATTATTTAAAATTACATCATTGATTAGGTATGAATGAATAGACTCATGAAATGAAAGGATGTACAACATGTCATGATTAGACTTTCAGATGTTCCTGGCAACATGCAGGTTTAAAACCTCTTGTATCTTTTTTTTCCCCACCCTTTAGAGTAGTTCTACTGGAGTCCAATATAATGGATGCTTAACAAACATGTCTTAGGCTACTTTTATAAAAAGAAAATCCATAACAGTAAAGCACAAATCAGGACTTTAAAATAGCTGCTGAAAGTCTGATTTTGATAATAATAAAGATAACACTTAGGTGGGGCTCATTATGAAAATAGTCCTTAACATGTTAATCAGGATTATTTCACTTCTTCCGACTCCTTTCTTATGCATGTGTTTCATTTGATGTACCTATAATCTCTGTTCTAGGCTATAAACTTCGTTTTAAGTATGGCACTTAGCACCTTTGGGTAATAATAACACAAACCACAAGGAGGAACTTTTCTGAAAATAGGACATTGAACTTCACTTTCCCTTGTGCCTATAGATCTGAAAATAAAGAATGCTTCAGAACAAGTTTAAACACGTCCTTTTGAATAAAGGGTAATGTTTCATATCATTGACAAAGTAATAAATATTCAAATTCTATTATTACATCATGAGTATAAAATCCTAACATATAGCCAGTATGCACAGATGATACAAAAAGCCTGTGTTGCTTCACAACCCTTGTACACATGTATTTCTTGCTCAGCCATGCTAGAGTGCTTGGATCATGGGTCAGGTGCCAACGGCTATGCGAAAGAAGAGCACAGAGGTTGATGCAGAGGGAAAAATTGGCTTTTGGCACCCACCAGCTTTGGAAGTCAGCAGGCACTGGGAGAACCCCCCCTGCAATGTACCAGTTAATTTAAGCTGTGAAGTTTTTCCCTCTACAGAAAATGAAGCAAGGAAATGTAATTCATGCCATCTTAAGTATCTAAAGTTAGGAAAGATGAAAACAAATCTTAGCTTTTAACTTAGAAAGGAGACAAAGTCTGGAATACTGCACCAGAAATCTTAACCCCAGATCTAAATGATATCTTACTATTTTATGGCCAAATTTTAACTGTAGAAATAAATATACATATTTATTTATTTATTTCCAGCTAGGCATTGTTTACAAATTATTAACATATTATTAAAAAATATAGCTATTGTCTGAAAATTCTCAATTTAAATTAGCTAGTGAAATGATGCTATGTCAGTATTTTATGTAAGATTTTTATATGAAGTAAACATAAGAGCAGAAAAATTGCACCTAACCATATTCATGTGCTTTATTGTTATGCAAGGTAAAACTTAGAAGCTGCAAGGTTAATTACTATAATTTGGAAAAAGATGGTATAAGTAAAATGCAGATGCTGTAATATCTATGTAATTAACTTGTAATTGCAGCATAATTGCACAGTGGTTTTGCTTTGCAGTAGATTGCTAAACTGGATTTATACAGTTACTTATGAATGGGTTAATTATACAAATTTTGACATCATATTAAATTTATTTTTGTGACAAAGTTCCTTCAAATCATTGAACAGAGGGTGTATACTTGTCACTGTTTAAGGCTCGACTGGCTTTTAAAATGGGCAGCAGACACTCTCTGTTA
>NW_009606558.1:14346-14645 GCF_000690535.1 Cariama cristata | reverse complement strand
TCACAACAACCCCATGCAATGCTACAGGTCTGGGGAAGAATGGCTAGAAAGCTGCCTAGAAGAAAAGTACCTGGAGTTGTTGGTCGACAGCTGGCTGAACATGAGCCGGCAGGGTGCCCAGGTGACCAAGAAGGCCAACAGCATCCTGGTTTGTGTCAGAAATAGCGTGGCCAGCAGGACTAGTGAAGTGGTTGTCCCCCTGTACTCGGGACTGGTGAGGCCGCACCTTGAATACTGTGTTCAGTTCTGGACCACTCACTGCAAGAAGGACATTGAGGTGCTGGAGACTCTCCAGAAGC
>NW_009606558.1:1688-13792 GCF_000690535.1 Cariama cristata | reverse complement strand
CTTATGAGGAGTGGCTGAGGGAGCTGGGGTTGTTCAGCCTGGATAAAAAGTGGCTGAGGGGAGACCTTACTGCCCTCTACAACTACCTGAAAGGAGCTCGTGGTGAGGTGATGGTCAGTCTTTTCTCCCCGGTAACTAGCAACAGGACAAGAGGAAATGGTCTCAAATTGTGCCAGGGGAGGTTCAGGATATTAGGATGTTAGGAAGAACTTCTTCACTGTAAGAGTTGTTAGGCATTGGAACAGGCTCCCCAGGGAGGTGGTGGATCACTGTCCCTGGAGGTGTTCAAAAAATGTTTAGATGTGGCGCTTCGAGACATGGTTTTGTGGGTTTAGTGGGCATGGTGGTGTTGGGTATGTGGTTGGAATTGATGATCTTTGAGGTCTCTTCCAACCATAATGATTCTATGATTCTATGATTCTATTATGGATGAACCCCTCAATCCAGATTGCAACCTTAGGTGGAACTGTGGATTAGAGAGGTTTAGAAGCCTGAGTGTATTTGATGATGGCCACCTGAATTAAGCATGTCTATGTCACTGTGTAAAAGGACGGTGGTGATCGTAAAACTTATCAACGTTATGGCACTCTCCTTCAGGATATCCTTTGAAAGATAATTACTTAGAAGTAATGCAGGAAGGAGTAACATGGTGCCAGTAAAAAGTGAAGAATGGCCCACTGCCTAACTTTGCACCTATTATTCTCTACTCTGGCTCCCTTGGTTAACGGAGAATTCATTTTTACGATATTATTGAATTTTTATCACAGATGATTCAGTTAAGATTTCCTGATTTTCACTGGACAGAGTTCTTAATTTTTGGTCTTACAGATGCAGTTGGTCTGATTTTATTGTACCATTAGATTTTTGGGTTTGTACTGCTTTAAGCAGAGCTTTTGCAGATCCTGTTTCTGTGCTTATATATCCAGCTATAACTGACAAAGAATTGGGCCTGTGATCAAAAGCACTGTGAGAAAATAATTAGTAGAGTTATTTAGTTTTGGTGATACTTTAAGGCCCTAAGAGGCAGTTAAAGATAGTATTTTTTGTTAATGGCTGATGTACATAGCCATTTTTCTGATAACAGTTATCAAATTTCAAGAAAACCAAGTTAAAAGCAATTACTCTGTTTTTATTCTAATTAGGTAAATTAGTTAAACAATTTAAGAGAAGCTAGGCAGGTAAAGCATGCAGTGCAGAGAGAGAAACAGTCTCTCTGCTGGTTTAATGAGGAAGAAAAGGAGTAAAACGGGAGAGATTGCAGTGTACCGTGAAGTCCCCATCTCTGCTGAGCTCAGGATCTTTGATGTGTACTAGATTAATGAATTCCCATGCTCATCTTGTGTACACGTTCTGTGGCTGCACTGAGGATGAATAGTGAAAAGTGCTGGTACAGGACAAGTGGTGAGGGTGCCATCTGAACTGGGAGAGGGTTGGGGACTACCACTTTTGGTGGCACCACAGCCTTACAGTGATTTACATGGCTTTGGCACCTGCAGTCTGAGATAGAAGAGTTGCAGCCTGGGTGCGTGACTCAAGATGAGAGAAAGAAAATTTGCTTAGACAGTAGAAGCTTATCTTTTAATGTGCTAACATTACCTGAAAAGAATCCTGTTCTCACCAGCTTTGGTGTCAGCTCTTATTTATTATAAATAAATAAATACCTCTATCAATAAATATGTATAATAGCTCTATAAAAAATACCTTTTATTGGGGTATCTATTCTTTATTGGGGCATACTGAAGAAAGTACTAGTCTGGAACAATAAAAGAACAACTCTTCTAGAAGACTTTTGAGCATGAAGAGATGGGGAGCAAGTTTGCAGGTATCCCAGTAAATTAGAGGATTGGTTGTACCTCTGCGTAGGGGCTCAGGTCTGTGGTGACTTGTAGGATTGCATCCTTCATGTTATTTGAACTGTACTGTGTAAAAATTGTTGGGAAACTTTAGTAAAATTTGAATACCATTGTTATTTGTCATAAGACAGCCGTGCATAATACTTCTCTATTTTTTCTTACCCTTTTTTTGATAACTGAGAGCACATGCAAGAAAAATTTGTCTTCTGTTTGTGAGTTTATGTAGTTCAGGTGCCTATATTCACCTGGAAGTAAAATCATTTAACACATCAGGGTAGTATAATTGGAAGTAGTTATGATCTAACAGGAGATTATACCTTCAGATGAAGACTAACTTGGAAAAACAGACAAACTCTGAAGAAACAAAACACTTGTATCCATGCAAAGGCCATTGATAATAAAAAATGAAGGTAGATGAGATCCCCTCTCAGTTTTCTCTTCTCCAGGCTGAACAGACCCATCTCTCTCAGCATTTTCTCGTAAGAGAGATGCTCCAGTCCCCTCATCATCTTCGTTGCCCTCTGCTGGACTGTCTCCAGTAGTTTCTTGTCTTTCTTGAATTGGGGAGCCCACAACTGGACACATCAAACCAGAATCAAAATGTTGGGTAAAATTTACATTTAAAAAACCCTCAACTTAAATAAATGTTTCTTAGTATTTTCTTTTTGTTTGAAAAGGAATTACAGATTCGAAAGAGAAGCGGGAAAGATGCTATACTAGGTCCCCAAGTATATCTGAAATGCCATAGCTCCATTTAACTGTGACTTCCAGGTCTATTCTGAAAAATTTATTATCTGAAGATATGCATATAGTTAATATCATGTGTCGTTAGTCTTCAGTGAGTCTTCTCACGGCTTATGTTAAGCAAAGATGTAAGTCTTTGTGGGAATGGGTTTTCTGACAGTCTTCATGGGACCTCACTGATTTAGTTTGTAATGTCCAATCTTTATTTCAATTGTACCACAATGTGTACAAACTGGTACCTGTATTGAAATTTGTGAATATAATAGAATGGAAAATAATAAACTTTAGAGCAAATAAATAATTTTTTTTTTGTGCAGGCATCTTTGAGTGTTTTTGAATTATTTTTTTTCTAGGTATTTCTTGAAATAGTATTTTTATTTCAGGTGGGATCACTATTTTCCTGGGAATTTTTTTTTTTAATTGAAGGAATTGAATAGGAATGTGGTGTTTAGTTTAGAGGAAGTGAGCAGGCTTGTTGGGGAAGACAGTACGAACAAGAGTATATGGCTAGACTCTCATCTGTGCTTTTGCTGCTTTATGCTACTCAGGTAGTCATTAATCTTCACTCTTTCAGACTTTTCAGTTACTTACTTGTAGTCAATCAGTCTAACATAATTAAAAGGGTGGGGAGCTATCATGCATAGGCTGTAAATAATTCCTCTTTGTACTTATCATCCTTAAGGCAGGGATTTCAGTTCATTGAGAAAGAAAAGCTGTTTACAAGAACAGTGTTCAAATTAGGTGTGCTGCTTGGAAACTTAGGCAAGATAAAGAGTAATTTCTGATTTCATACTCAGTACATCTTTCTGCCTGTCCATACAGAAATTTGACTTGGTTTATGTGCAGGTTTTTGCTCACCGAGTTATGCTGTTAATGAATTTGAACAGCTATAATTCCTTATTGACATACCAGGTCTATCATAAACTACAGTGTAAGCTCAATTACTTTTGCAAATTTGTGGTTGTAGAGTCTGCTGAGCTGATGAGGTAGGTGTATTACAAGAGTGCAAAGCATGGTTTTGCTAGTGTTGGCATTTAGACTTGATGTTAATTCAGTATCCCTAAATCCCTGCTGTCTTCCTGCCATAGACATACCCTACAGTAAAATGGAATTTGACAACTAAAAATCCTTAAAAGAAGACTGTACTCACTGGAAAAAAACAAACCAACCAGTAATCCAAAAATCAGAGGAATTCAGTTTAGGTTAAATAGGGTGCATGCACACTCCGAAATAATCTGAAATGGTCAAAATCTAGCAACACTTTGTAATCATTAACCCTCGGAAGAGTACCTGTTAGACATTAATGAAGTTCTTGAAAGTATTTGTAGAAGGCTGCAGCAGACCCAGTGAATGTTTTTATGCATTGCATGTTCAGTAACAGCTATAGGTACTGTAGTCACACACAGGTAACAGTAAGGGTCAGGTGCCTGATTCAGTACACAAAGAACAAGGTGCTTCTTGAAGCACCTAAGAAGCACCTTGAAAAATGAAAAGCTGTAATTAGAGACATGGCCTTAGCATAAAAGATTTACCAGGATGACCTACTTAGAAGGATCATCATGTACCTAAATCAGGCTACAGTTTTCGGTCATAAATATTACATTCCAACTTTTTTAAGGCTGCATTTCTCTTCCAGTAAATGCTTCAGTTTGCATTGAATAGTTGAATAGTGCCATCACATTTGATCTCTTTGAGAAACATTCAGAGTGTATGAAATTAATCTACAGGAAGGGACTAAAAATAAAGACATTGCCCACTATAGGTGAATTTCAATAGTTGTTACAAAAAAGGCTAGGGAAATATCTTTCAGCTTCTTAAGTCATGTTACCTGCATGTCTATGTGATTTTAGGTTTAGGTTTTTTTCTTTTATCAGAAGTACATCATGTCCTTAGTTTATCTAATGCAGTCTGTAATTCTTTCTATCCCTTAAAACTGTATCAGTCTTGAAATTGATGTCTGGAATATACTTCTGGAGACAGTGTTTACAACTGAATGAACAAAGGACAGTTTCTCAAAGCACTACCCTGGTCTTCTCCCATGGAGCTTGGGGGGCAGTTGACACTACTTTAGCATGAGGAATAAGATTTGCTTCAGAAATTTCCAGCCATTTATTCTTACTCCTGTATTATATCTCAGTGCATCCTTAGTTGGACTACTGCGGCTTTTTCTGAGGTTATGCTGGAAAATAGATCATTAAAATGATCATGGCTAAAAATAACCTTTTCCTAAAGCTGGAAGCAGGCGGTGTTTTCTTGGGAGGACTGCTACAGAAATTTTAGCCTGCTTTCTGCCAGAGGTGAGGCTTCTGCAATCCTGTTGCAGTGCCCAGATTTACCCATCCTTAACTTTAAATACGAGTAGTGATGCAGTTTTGTAATTGTTTTCAGCTGTTCTAACTATGAACGGTTCCCAAAGAAGGATCCTGCATTTCTTCCTTTCCTCTGCTTGTGTGCTGCTGCCATTTCTTTCTACAACCCCTAGTGATTCTGCGGGTGTCTAATGAGCTGATTGCCTTGCTGATATGCCTGAAAACTGCCCAGAAAAGAAGGGGCTGGCTAGTCTGCAGTCAAATAAGCAAGCTGCTCTTGACTCACTGTGTCTGCATTTGTGATCCTGGGGCCGTATAAAGGAAGAGACGGAAAGGCACAACAAGGGAGCAGGGAGGGGGACTGGGACAAAATGTCTTGATGCTTTCACGCATGTAAACTGGTGTGAGCTCACGCTGGACTAACACTCTGGGGTGAATTAACTGATGATACAGAGTTGCTCCAGGTTCCTCTACTGTCACTATGGTCAGACTAGAGAGGGATGTGTCTGTCCATGGTTTAGGTATTGGCAATCTCCAAAGTGTGAAAGCGCCACCCCTTCCATCCATGCAGCTCCCTGTGCTGATTTTTTTAGGGCGGGACTACATATCGCTAAGACTCAGCGTGAATGCACTGTGAATGCATTGGCCAAGTTCAGTCAGCTTTGAGAGGCTGCTACAAATCTCAGGAATGTTAACACCCTACAAGATTTGTGTAAGTGGGAGGCTGGACAGAGGACAGATATTTCATGGTGACTCATTGAGAGAAAAGCTAATATTTGTAGCCTTTTGTTACACAGCAGGGAGTTAAAATGGGGAAGGACACTGCAGACAAAGATAATATGATGTATGGTGAATTGTTTGTTTTCTTTCAGAATAAAACCTATTATCCATTATAAAACTAGCGTGTAATAAATTTCATTCTGAAAACCAGTACAGATACTAAATTTCTCTTCAGAGTATTTTCCTTGTAATCTGGGATATTTGCATCTCTGAAGAAAATCCAGGTTTGTATATTTGAAGCCCTGATCTGTGGTGTCCAGTGTTTAAATGAAGACTAGTATGGTACTGTGTCAGTGTGAAGAAGCAACTAAGAAGGAGCAAAGTATAAACTTTTTTCTTTCATATATTTCAGGTTGAATATTACAGCTTCACATGTACTTCATCTTTTTCTACTGATATCCAACACACAATAGATATTCTAAGCAGTATTCAGCAGGTCCTTCTGCAGCATAACGGCAATCCTTCTTTGACGCAAGATGGAGGAAACGTACAAAGATAGGACTTCATTAGTGAAAGGGGCAAAAGATATTGTCAAAGAGGTGAAGAGGCAAGCAGTCAAAAAGGTGAATAAAGCCGTTGACAAAGCTCAGGATGGCTACACACAGAGGTCCTACAACCGATTCCAGGATGAGGAAGATGACGATGATTACTATGCCCAAGCAGGAAATTATGATGTAGAAGCTAATGATGATGAAGGATCAAGTGAAGCAACTGAAGGACATGATGAAGATGATGAAATTTATGAAGGGGAGTATCAGGGAATCCCCAATATGGGGCAGGGCAAAGATGGTATGGTGGCCTTAGGTCAGCCTATGCGTGATGAATATAAAGATCGTCATGAACTGGAAACAGAGAGGAAAGCTGATGAAGAAGAGCTAGCACAGCAATATGAACTGATAATACAAGAATGCGGCCACGGTCGTTTCCAGTGGGCGCTCTTCTTTGTGTTGGGAATGGCCCTAATGGCTGATGGGGTTGAAGTTTTTGTAGTTGGATTTGTGTTGCCCAGTGCTGAAACAGATATGTGTATACCCAATTCTGGATCAGGATGGCTTGGTGAGTAAAATCTTTGCTCTGTCTTTGTGCTATTACAAGTGTTGCTTACAGTATGCCTAAATATGTATTTGTCAACACCAGTGCTTATACAAAAATATGTTTGTATTGAATATAAATAAACAATCCACAAAGTGCCTTAACAGCTGATATAGATTTAATGAAGATTGTAATTTTATTTCTTAGGTAACTTTTTTTTTTTTTCAATCAGTAAGTATAAATATATCACTAAAGTGGAAGACGGCACTGTAGAACTCAAGAGGAGAGCAGTATATTTTGTTCTTGTATACAAGAGTAGACATCCAGATTAACTAATTAAAAAAAACCCCAAACCAGACCGCAGTCAGAGTATTGGAGTTCTGCTGGATTTATACAGGTATAATAAAGAGTAGATGATATAACTTGTCATACCACATGGGAGCCTTCCCAAGTGTAAGGTGGAATGAAATCTGGGAAATGCAGGAAATCCAGGGAAAATGCTGTCTGGCCTTTTCCCTCCTATTGTCTTTTACTCCTTTTATCCCAATGACTGTTCTCTAGCCATCTAAAAAGTATAATGTTTGTTTTGAGTCAGGAGGAACAGAAGTCAGCAGGACAAATGGCTGAAGATGATCCTGGGGTATGCTTTTTGTGTCTGTTCAGTTGATGGGGACGGGCTATGTCTCATCATGTTGCCTCTCCCCTCCCGCTGTGTGGCAAACAGGCAGGCTGAGACAGCCTGGTGTGACTCAACGAGAGCAGCAGTGCTGTGAGCAGGTCTGTGCTTGCCCTCCCTAGGCTCTCATGCAGTAGGGCTGTGGAGAAAGGGTGTAGGAATGTTAAAGAAGTCTCTTTGCCCTAGATTTTCCACAACAGAGTCTCAGATGTCCAATCTTAGAAAAATAATTAATTTATTTTGATGGTACAGCAGAATGACAGCTCAAGCTGGGTGCTTCCGGGGAGGCACCCCAAAAGAAAGAAAGCCTGGGTTTTTAAACCCTTACAATCTATGCACCCCCTTTTCAAGCACCCTTCATGCGCTATTTGACCCAATGCTCAGTCTCTTCACACGCTGTCCATGCACCTCTTGGTCCAATGGTAATTTGTGATCTGGGGACTCAACTGTTTCTCTTTGATTTTCTGCCTCTGAACTCCTGACAGGCCATTTGTTGTCCTTATCTAGATGGTTTGCAGCTTCTGTTGACAGAGTTTCCTCTTAATCTTCTTCAAGGTCCCCCGTAGCCAAGCAATCAGGTCAGGATGAGTTTAGGATATGCGACCTGGAATTCCTTCTCCTGCTAACTAATGCCAAGTGAAGTTATTCAGACAAAAGAATATACTTAAAAGAATAGAGTGCAATTAAAAAGTCAGGTTGATCAAACCTACTCTGTAACAGGAATGGTTCCCTGAGGAAGGAGGAGCATGGGGGACTTGGGAAGTAGCAGAAAATGGCATATAGTGTTGAGATAAGTGGCTTGGGCCTGGAGGACCCAGGCTATTACAGAAAAGGAGGGCTTCTTATAAAATATTTACAAACCTTTGTCTTCTAGCAGATGTACTTTTTATTCGCTGCATCTTTACAGCACATGGTTCTGTTGCAACAGTCTCATTTTAACTTAGCTTAGTTTCCTGATTTTATTCCTTTGCTCATTATCAATTAGAAGTACCCTAAGATACCAACAGCATCAAAATTAGATTCAGAATTTTAAATAGCACAAGGCTATTTGTGCTATTTAAATAATACAGAGACTTTCTTGGTAGACCATTAAGCCCATGACAGGTTGGATTCCTGACATATCAATACTAGCAGTTTGACTCTATAGAGTCTATAGACTGGACCACAGTCACCCTTATTTATATCTCTAAGCCTCCCTCCATGTCAGAGGATCATGAGTGGAAATGAGAGATAAGTTCTCAGAAGGCTGGATCCTTTGAGGCATTCCTTGCCATTTGATCATTTGTCATTAGAAATTAACTACTCTGCTGATTTGTACAGTGCAGTGATTAAACTTCTAATAAAAGAAATTAAATTATCTAAGTTTTTATGGTTAAAGAGCCTTCATGCAAATACTGTTTGGTACTGCTTGTTTACACAAATTTGCAAACATCGTATTTGTCATGCTTGGACCTGTGAGTTTTCAGATCTTCTTACAGAAAGAAGGTGTGTAAACATGTCTATTTATAACCATTTTGGAGCTCTATAATTCAAAGAGTAGGAAGAAAGAAGAGAAACAAAACAACTCAAAATGGTATCGCTAGATATATGTTACTGTGTCAGTGCAGCTGGTAACACAGAATATGTCTTCTAAAAGCAGTGTATGCCCAACTTGCTTTTAAAGTGATTTTGTTAGCCAGTACTTGGCAGTTGAGGATATCTTTAAACTCTACTAATCAATTTTTATAAGTCCTCTCTATGGGTGGAACAAAAATGATGTATCTTAACCCCACTTTTTATTTACTGGTAACCCTGTTTGTTTTGCCACACGCACCCTCCCAAAAAATTGAATGGTCAAAGTTGTCTTTGTTCTCCAGGATGATAACAATATAAGGGTAGCCCACAAATCTCTCTGCAATTAGTTCATACAGGGTTAAGGAAAAGAACAAGGTTATGCAACATTAAGAGCAAGCTTCATGATGCGTACGCATTCAGTAGCTAACTGATCCTCATATGCAGTTCCTTTCACTTACATTAAATGTTAAACTGGGAAATGGATCTTTTCATAATTAAGGCATTGTGAACTCTTTAGTACTCCTGGCTTCTCTGATTGTCAAGTTGTGTGTGGAGAACATGGCTGTAATGCTTTTGCTTTGTTACACTTGCTATATTGAATTGAAATTGGGAGGCAAATACATTGTATTTTCTAAAAATAGTGTTTCATTTAAACAGTTGGTGTAAGCATTAGGGAGGTGTCTGGAATTGGGAGTGGGCAGTATTGTCCCCTCAGTAGCACATGGCCATGAGGATCTGTAGCCACCTGTTAAGGTCTTACCCATGTCAAGAAGAGGCTTGAGGATTTCCCTGTCACTAGACTTCTTATGATGCTGTCTTGAGATATATTGGAATGACTCTGTCAATGCTTAACTAAAATTCACTACAGAAGCTGTTAAATACCTCATAGATAGATATCTATATCTGTATGTGTATATATAAATGATCCTTGCTGGCAAAATTAAGGAAAAACTCTGGAAGGCTTAGGTGTGCAAGCAAGGTATTCTCAAGCCTAAAATATAGAAGTTGTGATGGACATCCCTGTACTTTCCTTTTGTAATAATATAATGCTAGCCTTTGTGTTGTGATATAAACAAACAAATATTTCTATGCTAAAAACCTAACACCCCAAAGCAGGAAAGAATAGAGATAAGCAGTTTCTTTCCAAGTGTGTACTGAAGACATTGCAACATGTGGTGGTTTTATCAATAATTTCACAAAAATTATATTACTTGCCCATTGCTAATAAAAATATCTGGTAGGCTAAAATTCTTCAGTGTACTGATGTACATAATGCTTATAACCAGTGTAGATACACAGCCTTTGCTTACAGCGTAACCTTAATTCCAGTGGTACACAGTACTCATCAAGGCAGTGAATTCTTAGTGAAAGTGTTTTTATATGATCATAACTAGACCCTCACAGCCATGAATTTCTGTTATTTTACCATTGTGATTTCATATCATAATTACATCCTAACTAGGGTCTTCCACACAGGCATAATTTTTTTTCATGACTAACATTCCACAATCCAGGGGGCTTTAATGTTGTAGAATACTGGAGTCATGGGACCAATGCTAGGAGTTGTAAGGTGGAATTGGTACACATACACAATATTTTTTTTCCAGGCAATTTTCTAGACTATTAAGAAACACACTAAGAACATGTTAATTTGTCATTGAAAAAGCACTCATTGACTCAGTTGTAAAAACTGATTTCTCCTATGTCATGCTATGATAGTTTACTAGGGAATATGAGATAATTAAAAGCACGTGACAATATTCATAGAATGTCCCTGTTGTATTTTTTAAAATTTACTTGCACGAGGGCAATTTCCCAATTTTCCTCCCTACTAACCCTTGTATGACCTTGAGATCACTGTTGATTGATCACCAGCAGCATTAAGTCACATGGTGAAAGCACTGATCAGAATCATGAGCTGGTTTCTTCATGTCTTTTGTGTTAAGTAATAAAACAATATGTTTTTTTCATCTCCAAGTGGTTGTTTTATTAAAAATAGGGAAGTTGACTTGCATAAACTCTTTCAAGATTATAGTGACATATCACTAAGCATGAGGGAAGTGCCTCCTCTTTATAACCTGTCTGTACTTCTCAGCTCCTGCACATATGTGGATCCTATTGACCTCTTGGGTTCTGGCACCAATGAGGCAGGACTGTACCTTCAGGAGTCAAGTTGTAGGGAGTCAGGTTGTAGGCTCAGGCCTGAAGACACTGGTTTAACGCTTTTCCTGCTTGCATATTATTCCTTTGGTTTTACATGCAGCTCAGAACTGAACTGACTTTAGGTTAATTCTCTGAGCTCTGATTTGGATGAACTTTTCAACATAACTTTGTTTCTATGTCTTTGCATGCATATTGTCCTTAAGTTTTATAGATTTTTTTTTCCTATAAAATTGAAATTATGGCCTTTTCTTTCCTCAGCATCTCTGCATCTGAAATAATGAAACTTCCTTTTCCCTAAGCTAGGCAAAGCTAGCCTTTCCCAGCTATATCTGTTCAGGATGCCATGCCACTGCTGATCGTCTCCTCACTGGTTCTCCCATGGGACCTGTAAGTGCTCACCTTCATGTGCAAGACTTGACAGTTGCAATGCTGTCACCATTGCTAGCAGTAGATACAGGTTGACTCCTGCTTGACTGGCCCATGATGCCAGTCTTCATGGCACCAGTTGGCACATTTTTCAGACACATGCCTCCACACCTTTTTTTTGTACTTCATCACCTCAATGTTCCATCACAAGCCCCACTGGTAGTCATGGCTTAAGCAGGCGGGGGGGGTGGGGGGTGCAGCAAGCCATCATACTCCACCCTCTGACTATAGTCAATTCATCTTACCTTCACAGAGTGATGGTACAGTAACCTCTTGCTTTTGTGCCATAAATAGTGTATTGATAGTTTATGGGCTTATAGAGTTATGGTAAGTAGATGGTGAAGCACTGCTATTTGTTATGCATTAATTTGTGGGTTTTGGGTGTTTGAAGTTGGTTTATTTGTTTTATCATGTACCAAACCTTTATATAAAGCATAATTATAAGCAATAAACATATTAAAGTCAGCAAAATCACAACTGGATGAAGCATAAGATTAAACGCTCCTCTTGCTGTTGGTGACCATCCAAGAGTTTCCCACCAGTGGTGCTCTCCATCCTTCTTCACTC
>NW_009606558.1:0-1655 GCF_000690535.1 Cariama cristata | reverse complement strand
TCTCTTCTGTATCATGATGAATGGTAATTAGAGTTTTGTGTCCATTGTTTCAGAGGCATTCTAGCAGTTGACACAGGCCATCATATTGTAATAGTTTCTTCACCAATGTAAGATTCATTCCGATGGAAGTAGGCAATAAATCTTGACTCAATGTATAATTAGATCATAAAAATCGGTAAGACATAATGGGAGCTGAATAATTAAAGTCACATCCGGTAATGTCAGTAAAGTTACAAACACAAATATTTGAGTGATTACTTGAATCTACAGTAATGTTATCTATGAGCATAAAATCACAAAGGGTTCTCATACAAACACACCTTTTCCAATATATGTAAATACAGTTTCAGCGGTTTCATTGGGATGTATTTCAAAATGACAAACATTTTATTCAGTGTCAAGATAAATGTCTTGAGCTTTGAAGGTGTTAACTCTCACAAATAAATCCTTGTGGTTCCTGAACAAGGCATGTGTTAATATCAAGTTTGCCATTTGTTTCCATTTTGTTGGGCCTATACTCTATGTTCTAAAGGACAGAGTATAGCTCCATTGTGATTTAATCCTAAAAATTTGGTATATGATATATACCAAAGCATTGTGTATGGTTAAGACAAAATCTCTGGCCTTATTGTTGATGGAATCATAAGTGAAACTGACTAAATGCCACCAAGATTGGAATCCTTGCCTACCCATGGCTTCCATGTTGCCATCCATCCCCCAAAGGCCAGAGTAAGCTGGGTGCAGCCATCACAACTGCCACTGGTGGTTATGGCTTAAGGAGGGGTGAGGGGGAACACATCATCACAAATGATCTCTTGAACATGAATAGTCTTTTTTTGTTCTGTGTTACTTACCATTGTGTTAAGCAATGTGTTACCCAGTCCTTGATAAGGGCTCATAGATAGTACGGCAACAAAACCAGAAATAATATTAAGGGCTTCTTTAGGTATGTCAATCAGAAAAGAAAATTTAAAGAAAGCATATAGCTCTGATGAGCAAAACTGGGAAGCTGATAACAACAGATGAGGAGAGCGCTGAGGTACTTAACAACTTTTTTGCCTCAGTCTTCACTGGCTACCTCTCTCCTCACATCTCCCAAGTCAATGGACCACATGATGGGGACCAGGGGGGCAAATTTCCTCCCACTGTAGGTGAAGATCAGGTTCAAGACCACCTGAATAACCTGAACATACACAAGTCTATGGGACCTGATAAGATGCATCCCAGAGTCCTGCGGGAATTGGCTGATGCAGTTGCTGAGCCAATTTCCATGATATTTGAAAAGTCATGGTAGTCAGGTGAAGTTCCTGGTCACTGGAAAAAGGGAAACATTGCACCCATTTTTAAAAAGGGTAGAAAAGAGGACCCTGGGAACTACTGCCCTGTCATCCTCCCCTCTATGCCTGGCAAGATCATGGAACAGATCCTCCTAGAAGCTATGCTAAGACACAAGGAGCACAGGGAGGTGATTCAAGACTGCTAGCATGGCTTCACCAAGGGCAAGTTGTGCCTGACTAGAAGGCCACACAGTCTAGTGGCCTCCTATGATGGAGTGACTGCATCAGTGGGCAAAGGAAGAGCTATGGATGTCGTCTGTCTGGATTTCTGTAAGGCCTTTGACACTGCCCCCCACAACATCCTTCTCTCTGAATTGG
>NW_009606557.1:285-54352 GCF_000690535.1 Cariama cristata | reverse complement strand
CCCTGAACAAGCCAAAGTCTGCCCTCTGGGAGTCTAGGGTAGGTGTTTTACTGTCCCCTCTCCTTACTTTACCAAGGATTGAAAACTTAACCATTTCATGGTCGCTGTGCCCAAGACGGCCTCCGACCACCACAGCCCTTCTCCATTTGTAAAGAGCAGGTCCAGCGGGGCACCTCCCCTGGTAGGCTCACTTACCAGTTGCATGAAGAAGTTATCTTCCATGCACTCCAGGAAACTCTTGGACTGTTTCCTTTCTGCTGTGTTGTATTTCCAGCAGATATCTGATAAGTTGAAGTCTCCCATGAGAACAACGGCCAGCTATTGCGAGACTTCTGCTAGCCGTCTGTAGAACACTTCATCCACCTCTCCATCCTGGTTGGGTGGTCTGTAACAGACTCCCATCAGGATATCTGCCTTATTGGCCTTCCCCCTGATCTTTATCCAAAGGCAGTCAACCTCATCATCACTATCGTTAAGTTCAAGGCAGTCAAAACACTCTCTAACATATAAAGCCACTCCACCGCCTCTCTTTCCTTGCCTATCCCTTCTGAAGAGCTTATAGCCATTCATTGTAGCACTCCAGTCGTGAGACTCATACCACCAGGTTTCTGTGATGGCGACTATGTCATAGCCTTCCTGCTGCACCATGGCTTCCAACTCTAAACATCCGATTTTAAAACACCGCTACGAGTTTAGGAAGCACATTTTGTGCTTTTGTTTAAAAAAGGCACTTAAAAGAAATGAGAGAGATTAGAATTGATAAATTTTATGTATTTTATTTGCATTTTCATTTTATGTGTAGTAAGTGCCTGTTTACTAGGGAGTAGCACAGTGAGTGCTACTGAGTAATAATGTATTTTCCTGCATCTGTGTGAATTTTTCAGAGTGAGGAGTGTGCATTTCTCTGTGTGTATAGTCATTGTAAAACACTGTAAAATGGCAAGAGAAGCAAGGGTAATAACTACTTTAGCATTTTAAGTTATTCTTCAAAAAGTACAGATTTTTAAATAGTATCTCCTTAAGATGTTGATCATGAAAGGTGGATATACTGTGCTGGAAACTAGGGAATTTGTACTTGCTCTGAAATTTGTGTTGATCTTTAGCAAAAACGGGGTTTGTACCCTTGTGTTTACCCTTGTGAATTGTGTACAAATTCATAACATACCCTTTTAGGTAGTATCTTTATTAAAAAGAATCTTAACAATACATCATGTGTGCTAAAGCTCATTTGGCATAAAGTCCTTGAAATCTAAATATGATATCATCGTCACATATTTATTATGATGATCATGTATTTTATCATAGGGAATATTTGAGCTTGTTATCTTTGGCATGGATTGTTGTGGATTTAGAAAACTCCATGAGACACAAGAAAGCGAAAGAGATGAGAACTTTTATGGTAAACCCAGATACCATGGGATCTATGATAAAAGTGACAATGCTGAAACAAAAAACAGGTGTGAAACATGGATAAGAAGATTATAACGTTGTGGTGATTCAGATAGGTTCTTGACAGAGACCCTTGTTGATATATGTACCTTTACAGCTTTTCCCTTCCTTTCTTTAAAGCTGGAATTAATTGAAACACTTTAAAGCTTAGTGTTAATAAGGAGAAGTTTACCTGTAAACATTGAAAAGCTTTTTTGAAATGCTTGGAAAATCACAGTTTGAAGGATTTATGCTTATGTTAATTTTGTAACATCTCTTTTTGTTGTTTTATCAACTTATGATAGATGTGCAAAATGCATCCTCTACCTTTAAAGAAATTGTATGGCAGCTGTGCAGACAGGTTGCAGCTTGAGGGTTAATTATCTCAGATGTGACATGAGAATTTCCCAAAGTGCTGTACCAAAATTATGACTTTTGAATCTTTATCTTGGAGGTGTGAGTATTGGTCATTATAAGCTATGGACTTCGTAGCCTAATGATACAAATTATACTGAAACATTTTTGTCTAACTTCCAATAAAACCTAACTCCATCACAAAGAATACATTAAACAGAACAGACATTTCTGCAAGATGCCTTTTGCATAAATTATAAATACATCCCAAATGTTTAAAGCTAACCATGTAACTTAGGGTATTTATACTCTGTAAATAACCGATGGGTAAATAAGCCTGTGTGGAATTTTTTGTGTCTTTTATATCTTGGAAGTACAGTCTGCAGTTTAGAGATATACGTTCCAATCTTAGAAGTTTACCTTCTAATCTCAGATTTTCATCTAAGGAAAAGAAATGTAAGCTCTAATTCAACAGATTGGCACTATTTGGGACCATTTGGGTGAGCAGGTTTTTGCAGAACTGTGGGATTCTTGCAAAGAATATAGCCTGTCACCAGCTTCCCAGTTGAAACTCGAATAGGAAATTGAAAACTCAAAAACTTAGCTTAGCTGTATTTTGGCAAAATGCCATTGGAAGAACCCAAGTCTTTCAACAAGACAGGTTGCACACCACTGCGATCTGAATAATTAAAATTCAGAACCTGAAACTATCATGGGAAGCTTGTAGGCAGTGAGTTCAGAGCATGGCTATGAAACAGGATGTTGCTGGTGAGGTATTCTTATCACCAAGTAAATTTGTACCGCTTCTCCACTACTCTTCAGTAAGTAGGAAACTGAAAGATATAGAACCCTGTACAGGCCAGATAGAAGGTTCTCTTTTCTAGGTCTGACAGGAAGAGCTTTCTCCACAATGTGATACATTTTGTTTTCACTTGAAAAACTATTCTATCTAAGTAAAGTTTTTTTAAAAAAGTTAATGTAGCACTCATGTTGCAGAGCTAAAAAAAATGGAATGTCGGTTTGAGCAAACGTTAATGTTGCTGTTGGAACTTTGTTTTGGCAGTGCTGCATTATTGGCTATCCTCTTTTTTTTTTTTTTAAATATGACTTAACTGCACATATAATAAAACATACATGATTTCTAATGGACCTGATTTAACTTTGAATTGGAACTTTTAATTCATAAGGATAATTCAGAATTAACAGGGAAAAGTTGAAGTAGTATTAACAGATTTCCAAAGCATTTTTATGAAAAAAGGAAAGGGGTTGAGGAGTTAATTCCACCTGTATCTTGTTGCAATTCACTATATATAATGTGATATGTCTTAAAATGGTATTATTGAATGTTCCCTGGTAATCTTCAGTGTGTACAGCTATACTGAATTTATTTTAAAATAAAGCGATAGTTCATATGTTTCCAGTTGGGTTTCCTAAATAAGAAATGTTTTATGTATGTGACCATTACTAAATATTCTTAAAGTATTGAAAAAAGTTACAGAAATGGCTACTAAATTGCTAACATGTTACCATTTTAAAGAATATCTCTAAAATTTCAGGTGATGTAATTTACATCCTCCAGACTAAAATGTACCTTGAATATCTGTTGTTTTATAATGGCAGTTGAAGCATTAGGAAATTCTACCTTGCACAGAGGCAAGATACCAACAAGTACCTGAATGACAGTGCCTTATGTAAAGAAATGATTTGTTGTGCTTCACATCACCTGCAAGAAATATGGGCAGTCCAGCTGCCCATAAGGGGAGAGGCACACTTTGGCCGTGGAGACAGGCAAGAAGAAGTATTGCTGGTAAAAGTTCAAGAGGTTTTGGGGGTGGAGGTTTTGTTTTAAGTAGGTCTGGTTGTGGTGCACATTGATAAGAAAGGCATTTGTGGAGTGGGACAGAAGAACTGAGATGTGCAAAGGGACTTCAGACTGCAAGATACAAGTTAATGTTCAGTTTAAGGGGGAAAGTGTAGCTGTATCAAAGCAGCCTTTCTTGAGGTCCTGGTGAATGTCTTCAAAGTTGAATAAAAATCAATAGGTATTTCACAATCCTATCAGTTTCACAGTTATGACCATATATCATGTTGCCTAAATTGCTTTGTTTCCAAGGTATGTTAAATTTTTCACAGTTCTCAAGTGATATTTAGGAAGCCGTCAACCTTTTACAGATTGTAAGATTACTAGTAAATATTTGACAACATTGATTCACTTCCAAAACTGCAAATCTGTTGGCTTCTTGGAGTTCGGGTCTGCTGAAAGACAGCACTGGACTTAACCAACAACGTCTGTAAGCACTTGCAGTGCAGGGATCACAAGAACAGTTTATATGTTACTCATTACAAAGTGGTAAAAAAAGGATGCTTTTTAAAATAAACATCAAAGAAAGTGAAGTCTGTAAGTCATGAAAAGTTAAATAACCCTCTATCCACCCTTCAGTACGTTAGGATCTTCATAGATCCTTTTCTATATTTTTCTTATCATAATTTTTATTAATGGTTTTGATATATTTTTGAGATCCTATTCACTGTGGTTGGAAAAAGAAAGCTAACTCGTTTTACTTTTGTATCTTGTCAACCTTTTTCATACTCTAAAACTTGAATCCTTCCTGTGTGGCAAATAACTCTTTAATAGTGCTTGCTGACTTGTAATCTTGAAAATGAGCAAATGAGAGGAGGAGGAATTGTTCTGTTTATTTCCACTGCAATTAAAGTTTATGCATACCATAAAACTACTGGTTCCAGTTCCCTACTGGAGTTTGCTGTAGGCTGTGAGCATACAAGCTATATGTTAGCTCTGTTCTTATGTTCTTTCTTGTCACCTATCATGCACTGTTAGAGAGAGGATACTGTGCAGGGTGGACCTTTGTTCTGACTCAGTCCAGTTGTTCATATGGAGTTAACACAGACGTGATTCTGTTCTTAGTATTGTCAATTGGCAATTTTATCAGTGGTGCAGGGATTCAGCCAGCCTGGTAAAACAGGGTGAGGACAACTTTACTAGATGGAAAATAGGATGTCAAGATTTGAGAAGGGGAGATTTTGAAAAAATGCTGCAATTTACATATTTTTGTTGAAAGATTTCCCTGTAAGAATTTCTTGAGTAATTAAAATATTTCAAATGTGGCTTCCAAACAGTAAAGACACAAATGCTAAAATCTACTTTAGGTACTTACATCCAGTCAAGCCAACATCTGAAATAACTGGTAACATCTTGTGATAGATCTTGTGTTACAAAATAATTTATTGTACGTGCAGCCTGATTAAAGTATTTTTATTGCGGAGGTAGTCAATAATTGTTTGTGGTCACTTCTTAAGTAGACTGTAGTTTCTTTAGACATCATCCTGCACTGTGAAGACAGTTTAAAAATCATAGCAATTATTAAAATACTGGCAATTTAGGCAGCACTTGTCCCAAATACAGCAGTAATTTCTAATAATGTGTTTATAGAGGGAGACTTAGGTCTAAAAAAGGAAATATTTTATTTCTGACTAGGAAACATGAAATTTAGAATCTGAAGAAAATGCCAGACATCTTAGGGTTTGGCTGGCAGTGAATTAATGAGCAAATGAAGTTTGATGAGTAACAACCACAGACCCTCTGGGCGGACCTGAGGTCTATAGTTTCTTTACCCGTTGGTCTCCTTTACTTCATTTTCTTTTCAAAAAATCAGATTCCTTTGTATTTGTGTCCTTTCTGTGATCATCTTACACTTCACTCTCCACTGTCAGCTGGAGAGATTCTTGCTCAGTTGAGTAAGGTTATGTGAATAACAGCACCTGTTGAAATGTGTCAGTTTTGCATGCTTCACTATTCTACTTCATTTGTATCTGACAAAAATTAAGAAATCCTTTTGCGTGTGCAACATCAACTTCTTTTGATAAAAGTAGTCATAATCTTAAACACCATGAGAGCAGCATCCTGTAGAGAATGATTTTCCTAAAGCTTCAGGATAGTGTGTATCTTAAACCAGACTGGAAGCAGAGGGGTTTGGAAGAGTTTAAAAACCATTGAAAAATTGTTTCTACAGATCTTAAATTTGAAGATCAGTACTTGAATGCATGCTTTTAACTCAGTAGTCTCTGCTTAACAGTCTGAATGTTTTTCCTCAATCAGAACTATAAGGTATGCCGTTGTGCATATATGTGTACTTCCTTAGGGTACAGAGCTACAATTAAAAAAAAATCTCGGAAAGGATTGGATTGAATGCTATGTCAGCAACTGAAAGCCAGTCAACATAGATAATACTGACTCTCTCCCTGCTGTGACTTCTCCTAACTCTGTGCAGCAGAGTGGAGTGAACAGGTAGATAGGTAAAACCTCTAGGACTAGTACAGTGTGTGTGCTGTGCAAAGCCTGGAAATGCAGTTAATTGAAGACAGAAATTCCGGGCACTTACAAATTGTTTCTTCAGCCTTTAGCAATCAGGGTACTTAAAGGTGGAAAGTTGTAGTACATTTGAATAACAAGAATATGTGAAGTTCTTATCTTATTATTTACACAGTTTGAAAAGTTGTTTGAGCTTGCTTTATTATATACGTTAGTAAGAGCTGGAGACTTTTATTTTTGTTGTGTTTCAGCTGAAGTCAGATCCTGATAGCATTATTAGAATCATGATACTAAATTTAATCTGAACTTTTACAGTCATGGAGGAAAACCTTCTTCAGAGTGGGATACTGATATGCAAATCAAAGATTTTGCCTATTTAGTCAAGAATAAATCTGTTCTGGGACATCCTAAGATTACCAGAGTGTGTTTCAAAACTAGTAAGTATTGAACGAGTAAACAAGAATTGTCTTTTGCACTATACATTGAAGAAAACCTTTCATTTTTATACTGCAGATGACATTAATATTTATGGTTATTGATGGTTATAATCTGCTTATTCAACTATGTGTATGTTTTCTACATCTGAGAGGGATACGTTTTACCTGTGACAGTATTGCTACATGCCTTGGGCAGTATGGTGGAGGCATGCAGAAGTAGTTTCCTACAGCCTGTCCTTGCACACTGTGTGCATCTGCTTCACAAGACAGGGGAAGGCTGCAGGGATTATTGGGGTCATGATGTGGCAACTCTATGTTCGAATCTGGTTTAAGATGCCTGTTGAATGGATGAAGAGATAAAAGAGTAGTGAGAAAACAGGAAAGGTGTAACACGGTGGGAGTTTACTTCAGGTAAGTATTAGGAAATTTTGAATCTACTGTTCGTTTAGGGGAACACGCCGTTATTAGGTACGCCATGCAATTAGGTGTCCATGCAAACATGCAGCTGATAGTAATAACCTGCAAGAGGAGGACAGGTATGTAACTCTGTACGGATGGCCTCTGAGGGATGACACCAGGTACTACCCTGTGCTGACCACAGCTGGTTCCAGCGGGCTCCAGCAGACCTGCTGCAGGCATAGCTGAGCCCCTCAGCCAGGAAAAGGAAAGGGTAAAATTGTAGAATCTTAGAATCATAGAATGGTTTGGGTTGGAAGGGAGCTCAAATATCATGTAGTTCCAACTCCCCTGCCATGGACGGGGACACCTTCCACTACACCACGTTGCTCAAAGCCACATCCAAGCTGGCCTTGAACACTTCCAGGGATGCCGAGCAGTGTGAGTAGTGATGAAAAGAAGTGACAGAAACATCCCTGCAGACACCAAGGGTAGAGGAGGAGGAGGAGGTGGTGCTCCAGGCACTGGAGCAGGTACCCCCACTGCAGATCCTCCTCCCCATGGAGGTCCCCAGGCCAGAGAAGGTGAGCATGCCCTGAAGGACACCGCAAGCCATGGAGAGCCTACACTGGAGCGGGCTTATCCTGAAGGGCTGCAGCCTGTGGAGAGGGAGGAGGGGTAAAGTGTGAGGATGAGGGAGCAGCAGAGAGAAACTGTATGTGCTGACCGTACCCCCCATTCCCCACCTGCCCTTTGCCACTTGGGGTGCAGGGAGAAGGTGATTTCATTTGTCTTTGCTTCTCTCTAACCAAATCTGTTTTAATTGACAATAAATTAAATTAATTTTCTGCAAGTCATGTTTTATTTGCCCATGATGGGAATAGCTAAATGATCTCCCTGTCATTATCGTTACCCATGAGCTTTTCTTTTTGATCTTATTTTGTCCCCCTGTCCTATTGGCGAGGGGGAGTAGGAGAGTGGCTGGGTGGGCATCAGGCAGCTGGCCAAGGTCAACCCACCATCGTGGTGAATTGTTTAGTGAATGAAATGGCTAATGATAAATCGTAGACCACCGAGACACATCCTTTGGGGGTGGCAAACTACTTTAAAAACTACTTTAAAAAAGTAAAAAAGCCTTAATGTTCTGACATTTCTTTGAAGTCTGTGTTATGTTGTCTGCTTTTATTATTGCATTTCAATGTATCTCTGTGATTAAAACAACGCAACATATTGGCAAAATGCTATTTCATAATTGTCTTGCAGTATGTAAAGTCTCCTTCTTGACAGAGTATTATCTGTGCCTAATCTTTTGTCTGGGATATTAAAATGGGAATGAATTCATTTCTGACTGTGGTACATGCTTGAGGATATTCCTTTGTTATCCTATTTTTTTTTTTTGTGATAATGCTAACATGGGAAATATATTTTCTTCTTTTCTTAGTTCTCAATTCCTGTTCTTAGGAAAGCATATTCATTTTTCTTACATTCCATTACTGCCTTATTTGTGTAAATTCTGCAAGAAACAATATTATGCTCAAAATCTGCATTGTTTCAATTTTCGATGATAAGCTGCCACTCTGAATTGGCATGCAAGGCAGAGTATATAAGAGTTTAAAGAAGTCTTTGCCAATCTTGACGTTTCCTGGCTTATACCCTAGTATGTGGTAACTATATGCATAGGTGGTCTTCACAAATTTCTTTCACTTATATGTTTGTATAACTTCTCATGGTAATGTAACTATCAGAAACAGTAAACTTACTTCAGGTTTTCATAGGATACATGACAACATGTCAAATTATGTCAAATTCTCATATGTTCTCCAAATAGGAAAAAAGAAATTGGTGTCCTTTTAGGAAAGAAATGCTGGGCAGAAAAGATTATCATGAGTGTTCTAACATAGATGTTAGAAATAAGGTGGCATAGCAGTTTCTGTTATAATGTCTTTTATCAGATGCAATTGCCCAGAATATTCATATACTTTTCATTCTTCCTCTGTCATTGTGATATTTCCACTTGGACATAAGAAAACCCCCTAGCTTTCATATTTCAGAATAATTTTGATCCGCCTACTTTTTGTGGTTATTGGCATGTTTCAGATGTGAACTATTTTTATTTTATATAAGAAAAAGGGTTGGTTTTCATTCAGGACTAGTGTTTCCATGTGGCTTTTTTGTGTTTGTTTCTTTTAAGAAAGTGAAAAGTCTTGATATGATGTCAATGTATGCTGTAGAAGGCTTTCATTTATAAGGGCAAGTGTCCACTTTAAAATACATGTGATGGATGTGAATCCATTTCAGTCCACACTTAGTTCCATGTAATGCTTTACATGCTGATTTGGTCAAGTCTGCCCTGTACTTAATGTCTCACTCTGCTGCTGCATAAAGTAAATAAAACGCAGAGCAAGTACCGAGTTCATCCTGACTTAGGAGATCTGAGGAATTTTTTGCCAAGTGAGGTTGTCCTGGACTTGAACTCCACTGAGATGTATGTGTGGTACATTTAAGTTTTGTTTTATTTCAGATGAGAACTTGAAAATGCGGGGATACATGAATGCAGGGAGAAGAATGGCATGTAATGTTACCTTTGCAAGAAATAAGTCCACCATCCTGATAGCCTTTTCAGTTGCAACTGTGAGCAGTGGTAGCTTTTCAGATGAAACTGGTGGGAGATGGATCAGTTCCTCAGAACTCACTTACAGTTCTTCCCCAGATACATACTATTTTTTAAAGTTTTTTTTTAATCCTTGTTTAGCTGTGCATTTTTGTGACATGGCTGTTCTGCCATTTGAACTGTGTGAAACCTGTATTTGGCCCTGGCATCCAATATCTGAAAACAGGTTGAAACTGTGGTGCTTTAGTGCGTGGCTTTGATTTTCTCTGCTTTCTGTGTTTGGTTTTATGGTAGAAGATCTTAACTCCACTTCTAATGATTATGAAATAGTAAGGGCACAGTTGGCAAGGATATGGCTTCATCTTCCCTTTTCAACCTGTGAAATTGTCCAAGAGAGAGAGAAAAATAATAATGTTTTTTTCAAAAGCAAGCAAAATGATTACAGAGATTATTTCATTATTCAGATGTGTCTGAAAGTTACCCGTTTGAATATATATAACTGAGGCTAATTTTATTCAATAAACTTCACATCAGTGTTCAGTTCTTTAAGTTCTGACTCAGGAGACTGGCAATAATTTTCGGAGTTGTCTACCAATGGATTAACTTTCAGTTTATGCAAGGAGCTGGAAGAAAACATAAAATGTCAGTGGTCCTAGCACAACTTCTTAGTATGTCTAGTTGGCAGTCTGAAGAACAGCATCTTAAAGCCCTGGTTTCATTTTGCAGCAAAGAGAATGAAGACAGAAGAAATATGGCAAATGTGCTACAATTGAGTCTTTGTTCAAGCTGGATTGAGGCCTTGTTTTTTGTGGGTGGACAGGGGAAACCTGCAGCACCACCTGATGGGCTGCTATTCCTATTCTAGCCAGAGTTTATCAGCATCTTTCATAGGCTAAGTAATGATTCAAAAAAAAAATATCTATGCCTGAGTTAAATTCTGATTAGACATAAAAATCAAAAGAAGAACAGTTTATGCATTTTACTAGTATTTGAGAACTATGCTTTTAAATAAAATTTAATTTAACATCTTTTATGGTTTATATTAGAAAAGTTAATTGTTATGTAACAGTAATGTTATTCAAGGTGTATAGAAGTGGTATCTGTAGGTGTACAGAAAGTACCTAGCAATATGTAAGTAGTTAATCTTCTAAATGTGTAACATTTAAAGCTTATGATGAAGATAAACTGACCTCAAAAGTAAGTGCAAAAAGGAAACAGCAGCAAAACAAACCCAGATACTCTTACGTTTCTGTACAGTGTTAATGGTGACCTTTCAACATCTGTTCAACATTCTGTAGCTTGTGTAGCTGATTGAAAAATTAAATACATATATTCACATTTATTTAATGTGATTGTGCAAAGAGGTTGTGTTAGGGTTTTTTTACTTTTTAAGGTAATGCTCACTTATATTTGAATTAAACTGCATTTTGTACCACCTATAAAATTTAATTTGGTTTTTTTGCTTGGATTGGAATTTATTTTTGATAATTTATCCATATGTCATACAGGATGTCCAACATGATAATGACATCTACATAATTCCAGGAGAAAAAAAATTCTTTTCTATTTCTCCATTCCTACTACATGAAAACATACAGAAGAGCTCTTTGCTTCTCTTAGCCAGATGTAACACATTGTTTTCTTTCTGTAGCAAAATAGGTTTTTAAGTTTAAAGAATGAAAAAGTTTTTTAACTTCGGCCACACTCTTGTAGTATTAGATATGCATCTGGTGTGTTAGCTTTTTATGTATGTTTGTGTGTATAAATATGTTGGGGCGAGGGGTAAGCTGACCAACTTAATGGCTGTACTGGAATGTTTTTCTGTTTCAGCTGCTGGCAACCAAGGAGGGATTGATGCCTTTTTTTTATACTTTTTTTTTTTTTTAATTTGAAAAAGTGTAAAAGGAGTGTCACAAGATGTATTTTCCAGCTTCATAGTTGTTCAAGATGTATTCTTATGCCCTAAATTTTTCCTTTTATTTCATTAAATATAGTTATCTAAAAATGTGACAGTACACTGAGTAATAAAACTAGTGTATAGACTTTTCTGTACATGCTGTACATATTTAAATGACCCCGTGGGTCTACCAAAGCAAACTTTTAATGTTCCATATCTTTTACTGTGCATCTGCTACTGGCATGTAGCCACCCACCCACACAGATTTAGTTGAAATAAATGAAAATTATTCTGGTTCGCTTGAGTAGAAATGCTTGTAAAATATAAAGGTAGTCACCTTGCTGTAAGGTTACTAGAACAAAAGGTTTTCTTAAATGGAGTTTTGTGGGTTTTTTCTTCTGCAGAAATGCACACTATTTTATACTTTCTTAAATTCTTCTCTTATGTGTTCCTTTTTGTTTTCCTTTGCAGATGGGGTTTATACAGATAAATGAGGACTTCATATTTATTGAGCCACTCAATCGCACCTTGGCTGTGACAGGTCATGCACACAGGGTGTACAGACGAAAAAGGTCCATAGAGGAGAAAATTACTGAAAAGCCAGCTTCTCAAAATCAGTACTGTGGTGTTGTTACAGGTAATATACAAATCTCGCTGAAAAGATCTAACGTAGCAGACATATTTTTAAGTTATGTAGATAGTAGTTAAAAACAACCCCCAACAAAAGCATGTCTGATTATTCTTGTAGCAGTAACTTATTTGAGCTGATGTACTGAGGCTGCTGTTTCACTTGTTGGAAGAGGGAATTGTTCATTGAGGAAGAGACACTGCTTCTTAATGTCCAATTACATTTGAAAGCAGAAACCTTTGGGTCATTTTTTTAACTTCAGCTTAATATTACAACCTATTTCTTGTCCCTCTCTGTCTTTGTAGTTGCTTACTTACTAGGTGCAGTGCTTGCACTTAATTTTCAGTTTTAAAACATTAGCACAGTTCATCCCAATTTCAGTTAGTAATAAGTCTTGAACTTCCAAATGGGTCTGACATTGAATTAAAATGACTTTTGGAACAGTGTTCTTGTTCTATGATTGACACTTAGAAGAACTGTATGAAACAATCCTAATGCGTCTTCCTCAATGGCGAGTAGAAGTTGTTGGAAGTAGAAGGGTTTGAACAAAAATTTGGCACATAGCAATGACGTAGTAGTTTTCAATGGAGAGAGGAAAAATGGCTTTTGTGAAAGATTATGATCTTTTGTTCCTGCTTCATCATCAGCTCCTCTTCTTCAAAGGACAGGGTACGTCTCAGTCTTCTGACCTCAGCATGAGCTGAAGGTATTTTTAATGTTGTTGTGAGAAACTATTTTTTTCCCCAGGAAATAAACCAGAATAATTGCACTTTTATAGGCATTTTTTTCATGTCTCCTAACTTAGTGTAAGTGAGATACTGACAGAGTGGAAAGAAATAGCAGACGTACACTGACATAGCTGGAGATCTGGATTATATGACATTAGGGGTGAGGCAGAAGGAACTGAGTTGTTTTAAACAGGTAAAGAAAGGTAAAGGAAAGATGCAGCTGCAGTCTTCTGGTGCCTAAGAGGCTGCAGAGAGAAGATGAAGCCAGAATTTCCTTAGGGGTATGCTGTGAAAGATAAAAGACAAAAGTTGTAACTTGCATTCAAGGAGATTTCAATTGGGCATAAGAAAAAAAAATGTCACAAGAATGCTTAGCACTGGAAGAGTTTGTCTAGGGAGGCTGTGAATCCGCATCCTCAGACGTTTACAAAACATAGCTGGAAATGGCTCTGAGAGAGCTGATCTTACTTCAATGCTTGCCCTGACTGGATCAGGAGGTTGACCTAGCTGACTTTTGAAGATCGCTTCCAGCCTAAACTTTTCTGTGGCTGTGTGATTCTTCCTTGACATTTATACTGCTCTGTCCATTTTATATGGTTACAGAATAAATGTGACGTTTTTTTTTTTCCATTTTGTAAGTATTGTTTTTATAATTAGGCATCCATCCACAGGTTGAAATCAAAGGTAAATTAGCGAAGCAAGGCTCTTTTTGTAGTTTTTAAGAGGGACTAGATAAATGACATGTAGCTTCCTCTAGCAGGCTCTGTATTTCTCCTCTAGGCATTGTATTACATTGCCACTGCTTATCTAGAAGTGAAATTTTCTATACTAGCAAAAGTGTTCATATAAAGTAAAGCTAGTTATTCTTCCTTATTAGTGATAAGCGAGAGCACACATGCCTGCGTGTGTTTAGGAATGAGAAAAAGAGAGAAAATGAAAAGTATGCATGATGTGTGCACTAGGAAAGGTGAGAGAGTCATCTCATAAATAGCAAACTATGATATGTATGAAAATGAGTAAAGATGCAAACTCTTCTGGAAGGACATTTTTTTTCTGTCATGTTTATTGCCAGACATCCTTTCACTTTCTCTTACGCTCTAAAATGGGAAGGTCAGCTTATTGTGTTCTGTCCTACCAAGGCTCTGACTTCGTGCAAATAGTCTGTCAACAAATACTCAAAAATGTGCTGGAAATAAATGTCATTCTTTCTACTACCAGCCTGAAATTTCAAAATAACTCAAGCTGCGCATAATTCATTAGCATCTGCTAGCATAACCTTATTGCCAAGGGGGTATAAATACCTGCAGTTTCTAAATGACTCTGTTGCACTAGCAAGACCAGTCCCTCACTCTGCTGCTACAGGTGATTTTACTAAGCAGGGCTGCAGTAAGTTACGTGCATAAAAGCTCTGTCTATGCTAGGAGCAATTCTCTAGTGTGACATGCAGTTAGCTAATATCACCAAAACATTCATGGTCCAGGCACAACCTTGAAGGTGGGTCGAAGCAACAAAAATAAGCCTTTAGAGCAGTATTTGCGAATTTGAAGTCAAATCCTAAACTGAGTAGATCGATGAAACAAAGATAAAACAGATGAGTGTATGGGGTGCTTGATACTCTCGGGCTTTGCACAGCTGCCTTTGGTAGAGTTGTAGCTGTGTGACACAGAGAAACTATTATCTTGGCAATATGGCAACTTCTCAGCAATATGGACCTATCTTACAACAGGATCTCTTCCTTCCACAGTACTTGTGTGTCAGAAGAGGTGCCCTGGGACAGGTATTTATGCTGCTGGTTTTGAGCCAAATTGATCTCAAAGACTGGCTACCGATTGATTCCAAGAAATTAAACATCAAATTTAGCAGTGATTCAGTATTCTTTATTAGCAGTGCTGGATGCACGGGGGATCCTTCCACCTAGCGTGCATACCGTGCTTGTGTTAGTTACAGGCTTATGTTTTTAGTTTTTATACATATTCATAAGACTTCCAAGAGATGATTAACATATTAACAGTTTTCCCGGAACTCATTATCATAGGAAACCCCTATTTCTGTATGTCCATTTTAGTCCTTTTTGGGGGTCTTCAGAGACATCTGGTGGTCTTTTACTTCTTCCACTCTTCTTCATCACCATGTCCTTTTGCTGAACTTTTAGCTCTCATCTTCCTTTTTCTTGAATGACAGCAGTCTCAGGTCCTGTTCTTCTAACAAGGTCCTTGGTAATGATTTAAGAGTTCCTGCCTTGAAGTGCAGTCCCTGATAATGAGCGCAATGTCCTTGATTTAAGGGTCTTGTTATCACGTTTATGCCAGATATGGTCATGCACTGGTATAAAGTTACACACTACTACATACCATTGTAACAGGCTTGTGTTTCTAAGATTAACTCTCTAATTCCCTTATTGTCACTATCAAAAAAAAATGTGTATTGCCAGTGATGAACTGTAACTATTGGAAGGAACGAATGCCTGTGCTGGAGGTGTTGAAGGATCACTATTGGAAATAATAGCTTTTCGTGCAGAACTAGAAGAGGCAATCAAAGAAGGTATTGTTTGTTGTCCATTACTGTTGTGGGCTGGATTGAAAGATGCTACACAGCCAGGCTTGTTTGGAGAGAACAAAGAACTTGTTTTTGTGAATGGGGTGGATTTTTCTTATTAATTACAGGAGGGAGAGAATTGTACCAACAAAAGCAGATGCTTTCTGGATCTGTGAGGGTACGCATGTATATCCTTTTGTTGAATGTGTGTGTGTTTTATTTACATATGTGAGCCAGTTGCACAGACACAGACCTCACACTCCACACCTTTCTTTAGCACATGGCCCATGAAACCTTTCAAAGCAACAAATTCACAAGTGTGTTACAGAGAAATTGTGAGAAGGAGTTGCTATTAGAGCAAAGGTCCACATTGGGAAGCTAAGCTCTTCTTCCACCAGATCTGAAGCACTTGTTCCAGCCTGAAGTTGTTTATATGGTGAACCTAACTCATGGTAAAGGCATGGGGCACTTTGAGGGGCAGAAAAAAACATTGTCTTCTCAAATAGTCATTCCTTTTCACACAGACTAGTGAGCAAGAGCTCTTATCCAGGATACAGCAGATCTGAATTTTGAGTCCCTTCTGTATTTGGGAGACTGGAAGCCTCCTCTTTTACTTCTCAGTTCTGTTTTGAGTTATGAGCAGATTGTGCTTCTCCTTTTAAAGTGATGTCATTTCGCAGGAAAATCCTGCTAATTTCACTGGATCAAAAGCAGAAATTTGACTTTATAGAGTGTAGACTGGGCAGTCAGCTGGGAGAGCTATGTTGGTTCTTGCTCTACAGCGCGTTTCCATGTGATAATCATGAAATAAAATGCATAAACAATCTTGATCATAGGTCTAGATCTATGAGATTGTACTAGATGGAGATGGGTGCTGCTAGAGGTATTGGTTTCTATTCCTTGGGTCAGGAACATCCTCATGTGGATATACTCAGGGAGTGTTCTTGTGCCTGAGGACTTGTAAGAGTCCAGGAGTCCTGTAGTCATAGCCTGTTCTTAATATTGGCTCAGATACTTCATGCAACCTGTGGTTATACTAGCTGGATTTTCAGGCCTTTTAGGTTTTGGGGTCAGATTTTTATTGTTTTGTTAACACTTCTTGTTATCTTCTCTTAATTGTCTATTGAATGTCAAATGTACTTGTTGCAGTATTTCTAGCCTTCTTGCTGGAGTACTGAAGTATTTCTAGCTTTCCTTTCAGTCAACTGAATTTAAGTAATAAATTGATATGGAACCTTTGTATTTTCTATAGTTGCACAAAACATACAAGCTTTATTGAAGAGAATCCTCCTGTAGCATTTATTTTTTATTTTACCAATGTAATTAAATTTTTGAGGTTAATTTGTGCATCATAATCCCAAGAAGCTTTTTTTTTTTCAGTTAATCTGACTTTTATCTTATTAACACATGCATTAGTGATGTGTGGTTTTTTGCAGGAGTTATTATCTCTTACATACTGTACCTTCAATAATAAGCAATTCTTTGTAACTTGTACTTATTTATGATTATGTAAAGAAACAAGTATTTTTGCCTAAACCCTTTTTTGCCTGTTATCTGGCAATAATTGTGACAATTGTTTGAATACCACTGGTACCAAAATTACTGATTCCGTTTATTTAAAGGTCTTAGGGAAGAGCTAAATTTTTCAGATAAATGAGATCTCGTGTGATGAGGAATTCTGCCAGCAATTTGGAAAAGGTTGGCTGACCTAGAACAGATTGTCCTTTGCTTTGTTGACCAGGCAGATGTCTGAGGCAAATGATGGGCACTGCCCCTTGTAGCCAGCTTGTCTACAGGGCTATGCAGTCGTCTCATCCACTACAATCTCAAAAGACAGAGGTTTCAACAGTTGTTTGGGACTGTGGTGAACCTTCGTGTTTAAGCACAATGCTGTATTTTATTGTGGGCTGCTCACTGTCAATTCTGAATAAAAATGCACCACTGACTAAAACTTTTAGAGAAGAGTGTTAGCAGACTTCTCTGAACAGCCAGGCTAGTATTAAATTTAAAGTTTTCAGCCACTGGTTGCTGTTTTTTACAAAGAAGTGAACAATGCATAAACTGAGTTGCTGGAAACTGCACTGAAATCAATCACTGCTCCTAGGAGGAAGGTGGATTGACCAGATGGCTTGTGAGAGATCTTTTGTAACCCAAATGAGTTTACTGTTTAAACTTAGATCTGTAGCCTAATCTTGCAGCTTTAGATGCTTGTATGGTAAGTCATAGTTGGTAAGTTGTATAGCTTATAGGGTGTGGGTTTTTTGGCACAAATCCTGACACTGAAATTTCATTAAAAATTATTCTCAAAAGAGTAACGAAAACACACATAATGTTTTATAAACTAAGCTGTAGATCCACAGTTAGCAAACACAAGTAAAGCTAGAGGTTAGCTGTACATATAAGGCTAAGCAAGTGTCTGAAGGATCAAAATGACAGAGGTTAAAATTAATTTTAGATAGCTTATGAATTTATAAGTGGTTTCTACTTCTAGGCAAACACCAAATATTTATTTCTGGAGAATATATACTTTTTTCTTTTAGTAAATTTGTATGCTTCTCAGTGTTAGTAAGTGTTACATTGTCACCAGTTGTACAGGAATCAGTAAGCCCTTCCAACATGTAGTGGGATGGACTAAATCACTCGCACATAAAATCTTTAACAAATGACTACGGAAAAAGTTAGACATCCTTTTTTAAGCATGGATACTTTATACTTTTTACATTGAAAAGTATATATCTAGGTTATATTTATGTTAAATCTATATTACACTTACATTTGTATTAAATCACGGATCCTTCTTCCACTGGTATCTTGTATTTTAAAGTTAATTTGTGAGTTCAGTGACTTTTAAGGCATATTTTTAGCACTTTCCTGAAGAGTGACTTATTTTTTGGAGAGTATTCATGTGTTATAAAATGAACTGCAGGAACTTTCCTATTAGGGATGAGACTGATTAATTGCAAAACATTTCCTCAAAATTTCTGAATATTTGATTGTTTCCAGAACATGTGTTTATAATTGTCATCTCAAGCAACACTTTTGTTGTAAACAGAGAGCCCAATATTCCATTGTGGAAGCTGGAAAAAATTTCACTTGATTTTAGTGACTTCAATGAGATCAGTCCCAGAAATTTTATGTCCTCTCAAGGGGGTTTAACAGAATATGGCTATTAAAATAGGGAGTTTCATTTTATATTTTGTTTTAAATTAAATTATTTTAAATCTCATTACTAACTGCTGTATGCATATCTGACCACCTTCTGGCTGGAACTGTTTCTGTGTAATTAATGTATCTTTTTCCATATGTACAGTAGTAGTAATGCGGATTTTGTCGTGTTTTTGGAGGGGAAACTTAAAATTGACAAGAGCAGTAATCTCTAGCTTACTATAAATGTAACATGTTTTTGATTTGGAGCTTTCCGTAGGTTTAGAACCTGTTTCCAAGGTTAGGTTTTGTTGTTTTACTTTGACTGCTTATGATAGCACCACAGAGTTTGAAGTCATGTTAGTAACACATCACTTTTTTTGTTTCCGACAAACCTATACCTTACATATCATACTCTGTCATTCATCAGAAATATTCTTTCATCTTTGCAAAGCACTGAATAATTTCATGTATTTTCTTAATATTGAATTTGTGGTAGATCTGTGTTTGTCATCTTTTATGCTAAGATACAATTACATCAAGGTATTTTCTCTATGATTTATGAAGATAGGCAGATAACAATTCTGCAATCTCAGTGAGACTATTTCTGCAAAACCTAATGTGAATTTAGTTTTCTCCCACAAACCAAACTAGGAGGCACATACTCTTTTATAAATATGTTAGGTGAAAGGATACAAAGAATCTGACTAATGTTATTTGAGCAGCTGCATGAGACTCCTGCTTTCCTGGTGTGAACTAACATTTGTAAGTAGTCCAGGCTTTCAGCCTGAGCCTCAGCATTGGCAATGCTGAAGAAGCATGTGTCAGAATTCATAGAATCATAGAATCATTTGGGCTGGAAGTGACCTTTAAAGGTCATCTAGTCCAAACCCCCTGCAGTGAGCAGGGACATCTCCAACTAGATAAGGTTGCTCAGAGCTATTATATTGCACGTAATCAGAGTTATATCATAATCACAGGTAGCAAATCCTAAAAGTATTATAGGAGTAGTTGGAAGGGTGAGGTTGTAAAGCAATGTTTTGTGTTACAGATAAAAGAAAATCCAAGAATCAAAAAGTATCAGAAAATGGAAGAGGAAAGCGGTACTCTTACAAGTTACCTCAGGAGTACAATATAGAAACTGTTGTGGTGGCAGATCCAGCTATGGTTTTGTATCATGGAACAGATGCTGCCAGAAGATTTATTCTAACCATCTTAAACATGGTAGGAAATTTAAAATTAAATTTGGCATTTTGCCAACAATGCATGCACCGCGGGCTGAATTCATTGCTCCTTTTAATTATTCTGACTGAGCACCTGTAAGGGACAGTCAAGACATGGCTGTCAGCAGGCTGTCAAGACTTACTCCGTATGTTTTGCAGCATAAAACTATGGTGCTGCAGACTTGTCTGTACCGTCTGGCCTCATTTCTTCAGAGAAGCCTGAAAGTGAGAGCTGAACAAGATGATTTTTTGGTTACAAGCCCATGATGTTTTTGGGAAGCCTGGGGTACTGGATGATTTCTCATGATCTGTGCTTGTTATGAAGAGATGACATTGTTGTTGAGAAGGACTATGTGATCATTAGTGGCTGGAAAAAACCCAGAGAGTAATGCACTCGGACAATTACATGCTCTCCCAGCTCTATCTGGAGCTGTAATGCACTCATTTGGTGCATAAAGCAGTGAAAACTAGCATCTGTAATGTACAAGGAAAGATTGTTCTAAAGAAGCAGAATAAACGAAGCAATAAATAAAAACTTCAACTATTCTGAATAGGGAGAGTTATTGCCATGTCCTGACTCATACCACTCAGGCCACTATCCTGGATTTAACTGAATACAAATTTTCATGTGAATAGTGTTATATGCATGTGTAACTATTTGGAGAAACAGGCTACGGTTTATAAAGTGGTCATGGCCATTGAGGGGAAAGGTCTTTTTTGTGCTCCCAGAATGAATACTGCCTAACCTCTGTTTTCCCTTTGGAACATCAACACAATACATTAGCTTAATGTTCTGTTCAAATCATGGATAATTAAAGCAGTCACAGTAGAATATGAGAAAATTTTGAGGTGCTTTGAGGTTCTTTTGTTTTTAGTCTACAGTGTGTTATATGTAATACAAACACACATTTTTACTTACTGTTTTTTATCCTAGGTTTTTAACCTTTTCCAACACAAGAGCCTTGGACTACAAGTAAATCTTCGGGTGACTAAGCTTGTCCTCCTTCATGAGACTCCAGTAAGTATGTATTATCTTTGTCTTAGCCTGTAGAAGGTAATGCTGCTTAACTTGTTGCTCCATGAAGGCTTGCAATATTCACTGACTTTAATGGCTGACAAATTTTCTCAGTTAACTTTTGTGAGTTATGTAGTTATTTACACTGCTGGGCAGCCTCAGTAAAGATTAAGCTTCTCCTAATTTATGTGCTGCGCATATTGAGATTTTTCTGTGCTTGCGGTTGGAAGTCAATCAAGCAAAGTTTGCTTGTAGAAATCAGCTAGTCCTTAACAAAATCTGCTTGTGCTCTGCTTTTTGTGCATTTGTATAGCTCAATAAAAAAATCATCTCCCTTAAACGCAGTGGACAGTAGAAGGAGAACTGATGTTCTTTGTCAGCCAGTCCCTAGACAAACAAAAGGTGTCATGATACAGCACTATTCTTTCATTGCACCTTTCTGGCATCATCTCAAATCCTGTTATTCTTTCTGAAGTAATATGAGCCAGCTGGTGTCTTGATTGAGACTTTCTATCAACCTATGCTTTGTACATCATCTTTCAGGACCATGTCAACTTGATTTCTTGTTTTTTCTACAAAATATTAAGGAAATCCTTTCATACTTTAGTTAGTTCATAAGAAAAAGGGATTCTCTTTTCTGTGTTTCTAATTTTAAAACATTATATCTTTCCAGTAAATAAGAAAGTATTTCTTTCTTCAGTGTCCTCGGAGCAGGTGGAGGAGTCTCATTTCATGTTCAAATGTAGGATCTTCACAACATTAATCTTTTCTTCACTGTGGATAGTGAAAAATAAGCAAATAAATGAGACAAGAGTTCAGGTGAACAGGTCCACTGTACGCCCCTCAGTACACCTGTGTCTTTAACATGAGAAAAAGATGGTCTCTGCTCCTGAAGTTCAAGTCATTCTACCATGAATATATTTTGCCATAAAAAGGAGAATATTTTTGCTAACTCAGTTAAAAAATATTCTAAATGCTATTTACAGAATCATAATTTTGATAAAATGAATTGGGTTTTATTTCCAGGCAGATATGTATATTGGACATCACGGGGAAAAAATGCTGGAAAGCTTTTGTAAATGGCAACATGAAGAATTTGGCAAGAAGAATGATATACACTTAGAAATGTCCACAAGCTGGGGAGAAGACATGTCTTCAGTTGATGCGGCCATACTGATCACAAGGTAAAACACTGAAAGATGAGCATTAAAAAATAGACAGTGGCCTAATATGAACATAAATCAAAGGAATTGATAGGTGACCAACACAGTTAGGATTTAGTTTTGCAATGAGGAAGAGTGCAACTTGAGGCTTCTTTCCAGCACTCAAATGTGGTGATAAAGTGGTGGTAAAGATGGTTCAGAATGCAATAGTTCCCAGATGATAAACATCTGAAGCAACAAACAAATCACTGTCTTGTTTCTTGTTTATCTGTATAGCTAAGACTGTAGGTTGGATACCTCTCTCCATGTGCCTTCATGTAAAAGAGGCAGCACACACAGACATGTAGATACTTTCATTCAAAATACAAAAGCATATTTAGAACATTCAGAGCTGGATCAGCATGATATTAAGCACATTATTGAGTTATACTTCCTTCTAATGGATCTAAAACTAGTATGTTTCATTGTGTACTGAACGTACGTCATGTATGCAGTATGTACTCTGCAACGACAGGGGTGTGATCCCGGATCTGCAGTTCCTTATGACTCTCAGTATCAGGCAAATTAAGAAGGAAACGTATCTCTGGCTCACCTTTTTACTCCCAAGCAGGTGCTGTCATGGTTTAAGCTGTAAGTGGTGCACAGGGGGATGCTTCTTGATGTTCAGACAGCGTATAGCCACTATCCAAAGAAAAGGACAGAATGATGGTTCAACTGGTCTAGGGCTGGTCTTAGTGCCATTTTTGAGGTGGACCTTGAACTGGATGACCTTCAGAGTTCCCTTCCAAAGAAAATTCCTGTGATTGGATATATTGGAATACCATTGTGCTGTCCCATGCTAGTTGGTGACATGGTATACTAAAACCATATGTAATCTTTAAACTTAAATGTAACCGCATACCTTTTATTCAGGGCAATCTCACTAGGAGCTATATGCATTTTTTTAAAAAATAGTTTATGTTCTGATTACTGCAGTATCTGTAATGTATTCCAGTTTTCTGAAGTAGAAAAATGCTTGCCTAAATTTCCCTGTTTTGGAGAGCCAGTCATATCCTGGAAGCAGGAAATGAAGAAGTGCCAGTTGTCTGTAGTGACAGCTTTGTTGCTATGTTTGCTGTTTAATCCTTTACCTAGAAAAGGTAGGAAAGCCCACACTCATCTCTTCTTACCTGTGCCATCCTCCTCTGTTTGTTGTGTTTGTCTGTTTCATGAATTGTTGGGGCCTTGAGAGGGCAGGTTAGTTTTTGTTAAAACATTTATGTATTAGCTACGCAGTAGTCCTTCACACAGACTCCTCTGAACTACTATGGAAGACAGGAGAAATAATGTTCTTTGTAACAAATTTCCATTAGCTCCTCAGAAAACATACTTGGAATGACAGACTGGAAAGAAATTTTTCAGATTAAGACCCAAAACTGTTTTTAATAGCAGTGAATGTATTGGTGGAGGAAGAGTCTTGATGGAGAAGGAATGATGTGAGTGGTAGGAAAGAGTGAACTTGGACCAAGGCATAAAGGATGGCCAAGTATCATACATGGCATTGGGTTGATAAGCATAGCTAAAGGGGAGTAGACCTTCTTACATGTAGTTGTACTTTGTGACTGTCCAAGGATAATTGAGCAATTGCATACTGCTTGGTGGCTAGAGACATGGGGTTGTTGAGTGACCTGTTACCTATCCCCTGGCTCTCTTATTTCAGTCAGTGAGGCGGTCAGCAGGATCTGCAGCAGCAGCAGCAGCTTGAGGGAGCATCAAACCCTTCAAGCCTGCATCTGCCAGGAGAGTGAGTCTAGAGCTGTATTCCTTAGCCTGTGAGGTGTATCTCAGAAGTGGTAAGACACTGCGAAATAAAGCACGTAACACCTCTTTCCTTTCCTTTTTTCATCTTCACCTTAACCAGCCTTTATGGGAAGAAGCAGAAGAGTTCTGAACTGATGTAAGTGAGGCATTAGTTAAGCAGTGGAGAGGCAGTGGTCTGGAGAAGTCTATAGCAGCCAGTGCATTAGGCCACAGAGATTTTTGAGTTTCATGCAGCATTTGTAAATGGTAAAAAAGCTTTTGGAAAGTCTAATCATATGTTAAGACATGCTTTTCTGATATGCTTCGTAATAATGATATTCTGATTTCAGAGAATCGTAGAATAGTTTTGGTTGCAAGAGACCTTAAAGACCATCTCGTTCCAATTCCCCTGCCATGGGCGGGGGCCGGCTCCACTAGACCAGGTTGCTCAAAGCCTCATCCAGCCTGGCCTTGAACACTTCCAGGGATGGGGCATCCAGAACTTCTCTGGGCAACCTCTTCCAGTGCCTCACCACCTTCACGGTGAAGAATTTCTTCCTAATATCTTATCAAAATCTTCCCTCTTCCAGTTTGAAGCCATTGCCTCTTGTCCTACCACTCCCTGCCCTTGTAAAAAGCCCCTCTGCATCTTTCTTGTACACCCCTTTTAGGCACTAGGAGGCTGGGAGGCTGCTCTAAGGTCTCCCCGGAGCCTTCTCTTCTCCAGACTGAACAACCCCAACTCTCTCACCCTGTCCTCACAGGAGAAGTGCTCCAGCCCTCTGATCATCTTTGTGACCTTCTCTGGACTCGCTCCAGAGTTGCCTGTAATTTTTTACCTGTCAGTTTTAATATGTTTTTTTGGAGCAAATCGCTGATCGGTGTTAAGGAAATTGAAGTAGAGAGCAGAGAAGTGATTGGTTGGATGTCAAATAGTTCTGCTGGAGCCAGAAGTTAAAGATCTGTTCTTCTGACATTTTTTCAGTGGTATTATTCTCGGGACTATACTGCCTCCCATCTCAGAGCTGCTTTAGCTGCTAATAAATCATACCAGTGTGATTTGCTGACTGTGGGAATGTTTTGCTAATCCAGGCTCCCTCTGCACATCATCAGGTTTATGGTATGGCTAGCCCCATGTGTGGCTCCACTTGTGTGTTTTAATATAGAGTCTCTTTCTGTTTTGCAAAACCAGAACAAGCTCCTTTGTCACAACTTCCAAACACCTTTGAACAGCAGACCTGCTTTATTGAGAGAAATATTTTTGTTTAGACAGATAACATCAACTGCTTGGTCTTTTTCAAGTGAAAATGTGAAGTTTTGGTTATCTAACACATTCTGTGACAGACCTCCTAAAAATTACCTACATCTCCTTTTCGGTTTTGTGTGATAATAGAACAGCAAGAGTGCTTTGAAAAAGCTTTCCTGTGCTTTCACATGCCAGTTGTGTCTAGTAACCAAAAGAGTTAGAAAAGAAGTACTGAGTGTTCTGCAGAGCTAACTTTTAATGCCTGACTACAAAGAGCATATACATATCAGGAAATACTTCTCTCTGAGGCAAAAATATACCATGGCACATCAACATCCCCCTTGCCTTTTAAGTTACAGAGTGCAAGGGCACAGAGATAAATCCTGATTTTGGTGGCCACCAAGATGATTTTACCAGTTGCTATCTGCATAGGTTGTCTGACCCGAATGAGGTAACTGAAAGTAAGGCAGGAAAAGGCCCATGGCATCCACAGTTGCTCTGTGACGATACTTAAGTTCTCATATTGCCCCTATTGCAAATAAGGTAATGAAGGGTTCAAAGTGTATTGAAAAATAAAATAAAAAAAGATATAAGAATGAGGCAGAATTCACCTTCACTTAAAAGTTATGCATCGTGCTGTTTTTCCGGTGCGTAGGTCAATCTGTGTCACAGTGTTTTTTAGAAAAACATGTAAATATGAAAATAATTTTTTAAAAAATCAAGTTCTGTATTATCCTTCTCAGAACTGCCATTTTCACATGTGTTTCTGATAGAAAGCAGAACTCTGATTCTCCTAATATTCATTAGATAGACTGTGATATTCCATGTTCACAGTGTACATCAGCTGTTTATTTATGTCTGCAGTATCTGAAATCTCTTTGCTCTGGGTGATGTGTAATTGAAACAGTGCTGCGAGGCATTTTCACCGTAAGAAAGTGCCTCATTCTATAAAAGTAGGCAACAGCATAAACAGCACTTAAATTTGCTAAATATTGTTTTATTTCCAGTTGTTCCAACCCTCCAGAATTCTCCCCAAAGTTTGGACAAGAATTTCTTAAGTGTTACTATTACCTTCCAATGCACACAGCAAGTACAATTCTTTTTCTGACTGTGCTTTTTACTACCTTTCTGATGATAATGGTTTGAACCAAAAATACCTCCTCAAGAAAGTCAGAGGTGAAAGACTGTGAATGACTTCTGCACAGGAACTAAGAATACAGGGTGACCCAAAAAGGCTGCAGTGTTAGGCAGTCCAAAATTGTTGAAATGTAACAGGATAGACATTGGGTTATTAACAGGATAGACATTGGGTTATTAAGCTGCTACTTGCTGTCCGTAAACATCTAGTGAAGTTCAGCTCTGGCAAAATGAGTTCTTACAAGTGCATGGTGAGAGATGAAATTATTCTTAATTTTGTCTTCATGGTATTTTTTCATCACTATAATTTTAATACTGCCAACTCTCTTGATATTTTTGCAAAGTTTTACAGTGTTTACTGGGTTTTTTTTGACATCAACAGCAGTCATCAAGGGAGTTCATGAGAATCTCACATGTCCTTGCTATTAATTATTTACTAATAGGATTGTAGATGCAGAAGGAAGCGTGGAAACCTGAAAAGAGCATACTTTAGAATCAAAGGTGTGTTTTTAAAAAGCCGCACAATCTCCTGTGTTTATTACTTTAATTTTAAGACAGGTATTTTTAGTTTGTATATTTTAAAAATCCTACTAATTTTTAAGTCATCACATGCTGTTTGTTTTGGTTTTGGTTTTTTCATCTCTAAGTTCTAGGTGTTTGAGTCTGTGAAATGATAATGCTTGTAATATTACATGTGAGAAAAATCTGCATGAATTTACCTGTTTCTGGCAGCTTGTTCTTTCTAGCTTTAGTACTCAGACTACACATGTTCTGTTCACTTCTCCAGATCTGTTACGTAGCATTACATGGACCTAAACTGAATTTTAAATGACTGGTTATCTAGTGCAAGTCCCTCACATTAAATTCGGTCAGTTATTTTTAATTTTATGTTTCTGGTGAATAAGAAAGCTGGACAATCTGGAGACAAAGATTTAACAGAAAGAAAGATTAACTGTGTTAATCTTAAATAGACCATTGCAACAGTTAGTTACTTTCAGAATGGACAGTTGTGTCTTATTTATAATTTTTGTTACTTCAGCTTTCAACCTTGGATCTTTTTGTACGCTTTGCTCCTAAAGAGCTGTTAGAAAGCTCCTCCCTATGTAAATACTTGTAGGCTGTGCTCAGGTCACAACTCAGCTTTCTCTTAGATGAACTTAAAGAGGTTTTTAAGACTGTTTCTCAGACATGTAATCATTCTCTTAGTTCTTTCCAGACCTTTTCCTATTTTCCAAATTGTTTTTTGAAGCATAAGTGCCAAAATTGGACACAGTAGTGTGTGAATGGTTGTACTGGTGCCATGTCTGATATTTTCCTGCATCTTTATCCAAGGATACTGTTCATTCCTACTGCCTGTTTTCAAATGCTTATTTCTTTTTGTTGTTGCTGTCGTGCTGTTGTCGTATCTGATCAAGTTTGAGGGTCTAATTTTGGCTATATTAAAATGAAAGTTACTCAGATGAGTCATCTTTAAAAATCAATTTGTCTTCATTCCTATTTGTATTCTACCAGAACTAATTTAATTTTCAAACTTTACCAGTAGTGCTCTCTCGTTTTATTTGAAATAATTCTTTAATGCTAATGCTGAGTCTAGATTCTATTGGACTCCACTCAAAAAACATCTTCCTTGGCTTCCTGACATTTCTATATCTATTTTGAGACGTTAGCTACAGATTCAATTCAGTTATTGGTTCACTTATCACACTTCTGAGCTGTTATTTTTTAGTTTAACTGAAACATGAACTTTAGAAGAAGGTCTGTTTTTATTATCCTTTTTAATCTCAGTTGTACTTTGCAGAGCCTAAGTGATCTGTTAACTATTTAAAATATTTAAATATAGTATTTCCTGATTTGCTAAAATACACTGTCCAGTGCATACCGGTGCATTTGAGGTTTACCCTCAAAATAATAAAAGGTTTCTGAATAAGCATTTATGATAGTAATGTTGTCCATTTGTTTAAATTCACAACTGAATAGTAAATGCGTGATTTATCTTGAGGTTCATTAGCTCCAAAATTGATTTTAATTTAATTTTTTTTTAAAGTATATTTATTAGTATGTATGTATGTGCTTAGTTTATATGTGGGAATCATTTCAGAATATCCTATTATATGAAGACACAAGAATATCTGCAGTGTTGTCATTTTTCACTTAGCACGATGAAACAAAGGCATTTGCAATGTGAAGATAGTGCTATTTGCCACAGGGGCCATTAATTGCAACTGTTCTTTATAAAAATGTTACAATTTGAGAAAACTTGTTGCTTGGGCAATAAGCCTCGAATATATCTTAAGAAGTTATAAATCCTAGAATCAATGTCAACAGCAGGAGTTAGACTGCAGTTTCAAGCAAGTTTTTACAGTATTTTTTTCAAAATTATGAACATTAGAGAAGTTAAGCAAGTGAAAGTAGGATGAAAACCAGAATGGACATTTGGTAGACTGGTAAAATCCGTTACCTGTTTTCTCCTGTTTCTTCTTTTCTCCAATCTAGCATATGGAAGGAAATGATAAACCGGCTTGGTCAAGAAATAGGTCTTCTGACTAGTGTGCCTAAAACAAGTGTTAAATTTATCTAAAATGACAAATGGGTGCAAACTGTTAATAAAAAATAAGTCTGGATTCTTCTTTAGTCTTCCTCTGCTGTTCTTGATGTCTTCTATTGTACATCCGATCTACACATCAGGATTTATTTTAACAAAGGGAGTGTAATGACATACTTTATATTTAGAAATTGGATAGTTAGTCTTTGTTTGCTGTCAAGGCCCTTCATAGTGCTATATGTAGTCGATTAAAAATGCACTAACTAAATATAATTTTCTGAAACAATGGCTTAGTGGTTACCCATTCTTGCTTAGAATTCTTTTCTAGGGTTAACCAACTTGTTCAAGCTTGAAAATCAGTCCTAAATCTCAAGAAAGCTGCTCTTTTCTCTCACTTGAATAAGGACCTGTTTTCCCCTCCATGTGCATGCAAAATAACCATTGAGAGTAATGGACATTGTGTGCTGGGTACTGGTTGAAAGGGGATTTTTCAGTGTGCTTTAACCAGTTTCTTGCTTTCAGTGTTAGACTCGGTTGCTAACTTGCGCCAGAAAAGCTTCTATATGTATTAATGGTGAGGCTGATATCTTTGCCCTGTTTTGCTAATAGAAGGGAGGAAAAGAAAAAAGGCAAATAATCTGGGTGGCTTTCCTGAGGGCTTTGTAGTGTGCTTTATTGTTCTATTTTATATCTCCTCTTACTTGGAAGAGTCCATATCCCTTCTTTTGTTTTGTGTAGTTTCGGTATGCCAATTCTCTCTCTATATATAAAGTGTAGAGATGTGTATATATATGTGTGTGTATGTTATATAGTTATAATGTGATGGAATATTAAAGTTACCATGTGGGAATTAGAGAACGATTTCTGTGAGAGTTATTGGTAGGTCTAGATAGAGCTGTAAATCTTTACTAAGGAGCCTAGTCTCAAATGTATGTAATTCATTCATATTCTTGGAAATTAGAGGAGGTATTACATTCTTTCAATGTAAATGAGGAACTAAGAATGGTTTATTTTACATCCCTCTTGCCAAATCATAGCAGTACCATTTCCCCCAAGTCCCATAATGAAACCGTGGATACATAGCATAACCATAATCAGAGTCAGACAAGAAGGAAAACCAAAACAAAAACAGCTCAGTAAGTGTATGAGAACAAAGCTATTACATAAGCAGAAGCCTCTTGGATATTGGCAGTTTTAAAATGTCAGATGGTATTCTTTTACATTTGAAGGTATGCTCTCTCCTTTTTTTTTTTTACTTGTTGTTGCATCAGTTAATATTTATGGTAGATATATGAGTGTGCATGAAAAACAATCTATGTCCTTAGACTGTCTTTACATGTGTTCCCTTGCTTCACCACAAATCCCATATTTCTAATCGTTCTGTCATGTTGCTTAAGAAGACAATAAGTCCCTTGTGTCACATAGCACAAAACAAAGAATTGTGTTACAACCCAGTGCATTGATGCAATTTGTTGCAGGTTTGAAAAAATAAAATAACTTCCTTCTGTGTCTGGTTATAGTTTCTTGTTCACCACCTTTGGCTTAATTTCCAGGGCTCTTCTAAGTCCCAGAGTTTCTTTATCAGTTTATTTGCAAGATTTGTTTCTAACACTGCTGTTTTACTTTTCTACTCTTTAATTATCTGGCAATGATGACTGGAGAATCAAAAGCTTTATAACGCCATGCCTCTGGCTGTGTGGCCTTTAACAAGTGTCAGAAATTTGCCAGCCTCTTGAGATTGCTTTTGCGTCTAAATGACTCTGTGGGAAAAAAACAAACAAACCAAAAGCTGTTGGAGTAGTTACATTTGTAAAAACAATATCACTCGTCTACTCTTGTCTCAAGCACCAAACTTTTCCTGCATTTTGTTGCTGGAAAATGGGTGTTTCTATATATGCATATATTTTTCATTATCAATATATATGTACATCTATGTAGCTTCATAGACAGAATATAAAAATGAAATCGCTCTGGCCCCTATGGTCCCTCTTTAAAAATACAGACCGTTACTTGGTGGTACAGCTGAGGAACAGAAACTTCTTTATTTGAGTAGAAGTCAGAATGAAGTTCAGGTAACTAGGTTGTATTTTGGTTAGATGCTGTACCTGGGGGTTTTTTTTGTTGTTTGCTCCCTGTTGGTTCCCTCTCCTCCTCCCCATTTCATGCATACCTGAGCAGCCCTATTCTTACTTAAAATTTGAAATTAGCATGAGTTATCAACAATCCTGTAAAAAGCAGCTTTTCCTTTACTCTTTTGGTGACTTTGTTATGTGTCTCTGAGAAGAGGTAAAATAGGTGTGAAATTAAAACAAGTCCCAAGAAGATGTTGTTTAACACAGAGATGAAATATTTATTCCATTTCATGCAATTAAACAGTCTTTTTTATACACCTATGGCTGGACTAAAATCTGTGTTGGAGACAGGTTAGTCTTCTCCCTGCAAGTTAATGTGTAAGTCTTTCTCTACTGGAACGGGACGCCCTAGCAGAAATGCTTCTCCAGAATGTATTCCTGCTAGTCATTGTAACCATTGACTTTTTAGCACAAAAAACTTTCTGACTCTCTGATCTAAATGCTGGATTACAATGCTGGATTTGGACCTGATATTAAGCGCTGAAGATATTTTCATTTCAGATGAAAGACAGACTAGTTTTAGACTTGTTACATTCAAGATACATGGGGAAAAAAACCCAGAAATTAGGTACAATGCGATTTAAATATATGGTACATGTTTTGTCACTTGACTACTCCTAAATCTGTTCTGAGAATAAACTGACATTTAAATGTTCTGAGTAATCCTGGCCTTTACTTTTCCATGCTCTTTGTTGAGATAATGGTGTTCTGTATTTATTCATTGAGCCATACAAAATATTTGTAAACAGGTCACACAGTTGTTACCAGTCTGATAGCTTGGCTTGCTTAACGTTTTTCTTTTCCCCCCCAATTCTAGGAAGGATTTCTGTGTACATAAAGACGAACCATGTGATACTGTTGGTAAGTAAATAAACACAAGAGACTGTGTGTATAAACCACTTCATAAAATAAGTGTTACATAGAGATGTGAAGCTAAAAGATGACAATAGCATCCATGATAGAGAGCTGTAACTAGCTAAAATGCAAGATACACCTCAAATGCCAATAATACTTTGGCAGGTTTGTGTACGCTTCTGGCAAAATAATATGTTTAAGTACGATATTTCCATCTCATTCATAGAGCAAACTTCTGAAACTTTTTTCTTTTTAACCTCACTGACAGTTTAATACAAAATTGTTTTAATATTCTTAATTCAGAATATGAATCTAAACAAATGTGTTTATGACTCTTTTTTTATACAGTGGATTTGTCTTTGGTAAGACTGTGTCTATAATGTTTAAAAGAAGTTTCCGTAAGAATATAATATAATATAATAGAGTGACTCAGTGTTTATGAACTATATAACTTCAGAAGAATACAGGATGTGGACTATTGTACAAGGCATCTTCTGACATCTTCAAAGAAAGTGAGTGCTAGCTGCACCGAGTTTTTCTATGAACACTTATTAATTTAGTTCACACCCTTTTGGGAAGACAGTTTTTCAGTGTAAAAGTCTGGTGGAAAAGGCAGCAAAAGGTAGCAATTGTTCTGTTCAGTCGTAATTCTGGGTAAAAACATGCCATGACACTAAATGAAGGGTGTCATGGCATGTTTTTACCCTGGAATTTAATTTGGCTAATTGAAGTCTTTAACTGTTCTGTATGTAAATACAAGTGTTCAGACCCTACATTATTTTATTAAGATTAGGATGATAGTAATGGATTATTAACTATTTTCATGCTTGTGCCCCCTCTTAGGTAGAGGAGAAGTAGATTATTGAATTTTTGTTCCTGTTTAATTTCAATGGCAAAGGTTTGAGGAGAATTCTTATGTAAACTGTATTGCCTTACTACTTGCTAGTCTTTTTTCTTTTGCTGCTCTATCACCCCAGGTCTATGTGAGCATAGGGTCTATGAGTGTCTCTGGGGTGGATATCAAGAAAGAAACCTTCTAAATGAAGAATGGAATATTTCTCACAACAGTTAATCGTTAAGAATCCATAGTGTTCTTCCACTAATTGGTATCTTGGTTTTAGGTGAATTTTGTATGAGTATTTGGTGCTCAGAGGAGTTTATTTTAGTCTTGTAAGTGGAAAAATGTTTCCTTCCAGCTGAAAGAAGAAGTGATGTGACAAGAAGTCTTCAGCATCTTATGCTGACCTAAGCTCAAGAACAAATCTGGAGTACTTCTAGTATATCTAAATAAGACTAGGCTGCTGTCTGGATTTCATAGATGAAGTGAATGTATTCATTCACTTGTATGTTATTAAACAAAAATATTTCCTCTTTGGTTGAACCTTGGAGGTAATAGAATGACTATTTGTCTCTGAATTTGTCCATGGAATTGTAAATGAGATAAGATTGAACTGACTCAAGTATCAGTCATTCACACTTCTATGATGAATAAGGTTGGATGAAGCTTGAAAATGAGGCAGTGCATAAATTGTTAAGTGCACAGGAAGTAAAGAGTTTGCGGTCTTAATATAGTGATAAGCAAAATGAAGTAGAGGCCTCGGCTGCCTAATCTGGCATTTTGTGAAATGGCTGTTGTGGACTTTCCCACTCTGCATATTGTTGTTTAGTGTTTTCTTCAGGAATTAAAACATAGTTTATAGTGTAGTTCTTTTTATATAGCTGCAAAAGGCCAGCAAAAGCTCAGGTCATTCTTCTCCTGTTGTTCCATCTGTTATTACACAAATTTAATCATTAGTTTTCCAGATGAATGTAGCACCTTTCCATAAATTTAGTGTATCATTTCTTCCATGCACACTGACAGTACTGTGGGTCTGTGCTCACTCTTAAGATAATATCTTTCTGAAGCTCTTGTCCACCATCATCTGTGAGCTGATCTAAGGAAGAGTGTTCAAAAACTAGGGAGAGCTTTGTGCATTTCTGTTGGAGAGAATTTTTAAATTGTCTTACTGGCATGGATGTATTATGTTGGTATTTTTAGGATTGCAGGTTTGTATGCAAAATTGTTGAAAGTACACATAGGTAGATGGTTGTTTCATTTTGGCATCTTTTGCTTTTGATTTCCCTAGGAAAACCTAAATGGTGATTTTTAGTCTTAGATTAGATGATGAGTAGAAGTTCATTGAAAGGTAAGGAAGAGCAGTTTGATCTTACTATAGATCTTCATGCAACATATTTGTAGGCAAAAGGAGACAGCACATTCCAGGGGTGTTTAACATGCTGTAAATTATAGAATTTGCCAAAGAAAGTAGATGAGAAAAGCTAATGTAGTATCAACTGTACAATTCCCAGCTGTCCAGAGTTTGCCCCTCCTTCCCCCCCAAAAAAACCCAAAAGAATACACCACAGTACAGACTTTTGTCTACCATAAAGAGCAGAATAAGGCAATTCTCTGTGAAATGTTAACATAGCTGTACATGTACGTGAGGCAGTCAAGGTGATCTTTGTAGCACATTGCACAATCCAGAAATGGAAGTCATGAGAAAGGAACATTTACAGGATGGACCTCATTATTAGAAAAGGGTTGTCATGTTGGATCATAGTTCTTCCCAGTGATGGATGCTAAACAGACAAACAGTGGATTTATTGTTTATTCATTAAATGCCAAGACTCACAGTTTTCAGACTGGACTTGAGTACCCACTTAAGCCAGATGGAGTAAGTGCCAGTATTCTGTTATACAAAGTTTTCATGCGTTTAGGTGGCAAATAATACATTTCTCTGTGCTTCCGGTCTTGTTCTACTCAAAGTACAGAGCTTATGCATTCTTCAATTAGTACTTTTTCATTGTCTCTTAAAATAACAGAGTGATTGATATGAAGATTTAATGGTTTAAAGGTAACATTAACTAAGAACTCTGTTAACCAGAAAAAAATGTTTTCTCAAAATCAAAAACATGTGTCAAAACTCCCTAGAAATATATAATTTCATTCTTGATTCTGAAACAGAATACATGGTGCCAATCTTCTAAATATTCCTTCACAAAAGCATTTAAGGTGGACAAATACAAGATTTTTTTTTTCCATAATGATAGAAAACATGTTTTGGAATGTTTGTCAGATTTTTACATTCTTAGCCAGAACTTTTTTTCCTGATTATCTTGGTGATCAAGCACAAAATGTATTAACATTTCATATTTGATAGTTTTTAAAAGTAGGCAGAAGTAGAATTAGTTCCAGAATTTTATTCGATTTTGCAAAGTGTCTTGAAGTTTAAAGTAGAATGTCTTTATTTCATGCTTTTCAGCATTATATTAAGTATTATACCATTGCTAGAAGTGTTTGGAAAACTCTACTGTAGCCAGGGAGTTGTAGGGCTACTTTCTTACTTCACATTGTAAATCCAGACTAACTCAATTTATACCTTCCTTGATTAATGTCACATTTCTGTAAAACAATAAGCTAGACTCTCATGTGGTATCAGTCAGCCCAGGTCAACTGATTTCAGCTAAGCTAGTCTGATTTCAACACTGTCATTTGTCACAGCCCCTGTCAAATTCTTTCTGGGTGGAGAACCACAAGGCAATTGTTTCAGGCTCAAAATCAACCAGACCCAAGTGTTCTTGAGCTTCCTCTGGTTGGTTGGCTGCGGCACTCTTATTTTTATTTTTTTCCCCTGCTGTTCTGCTCCTATGTATGTTTCTTGTCTCCTATTCCTGCAGAGAAGTGAGATCCTGTTGCTCCACCACTGATTCTCACAGCTCTTCTATAGCTTAAGGAGAGGTTTCAGACCTTGCTTTACTGTATGATCATTATGGACTTACTATGATTAAAGCAAACAGAGGGCTTGTCTGGGCGTGGAAGAATATGAAGATGTTTATATTCAAATTAAATTTACTTCAGCTAACGAAAAAATTGGTTTAGTTCTGTAGTTGTCCAAGATTCTTTTCCCGCAGAAGTCAAATGTTTTTTGGGATCATGGCGTTTCTGTCCTCCAAACAGATTTGTTAGCTTAGTCAAAGGGAACTATCTTTTAAATTTGTGGTGATTTGGAGTGTTGTTCTTTTTCTTGTGCTGTAGACGGTAAATTATGAGTGTAGATATCTTAAGGAATTTCTGAAAAATCTAAGAAATAATTAAGTTGTCAATTTAGACAACTTAGAATTAGACAACTTTAGACAATTTAGAATTAGATCTGTGCTAAAAGAATCAGGACAGAATGTAAACTGGGGGTTAGTACGTGCTGTATTGTTCTTGTGCATGCATCTTCTGGTATTACCATATTTAAGTAACTGAAAGAAGTAATGATTCATAGGGCAATTTATTAGTGGGTTATTGCACAAACTGTAGTACCAGCAGATGGAAATCAACAGATATTTTCTTACTCCCTTCAAGGATTAGGCTAACAAATAAACACAGGAAGACTATTTCTTGAAGTAACTGTATGCATATTTGAATTTCCCTTCCTTTGTCTACCTTTCCACTGCAGCAATTAAGATTTTGAGTCTCCCAGATGTACTTCTGGTTTACATTTGTTGTTTGCTGCTAGCTAATGTGTTCTGTGGAAACACTGTAACAGAGAGTTCGTAGTGTGAAATGTTACAGGCATGGGCAGATTATAAAATGATGCTCGTCCTTTGTTGGCATCAGTTTGTAGCCTCGTTAATCTGCAGGAATTGAGGGAATGACTGTTTCTAAGAGAGGGCATGACCTTTCTGGAATTGTCCTGCTTGGAGGCTGCTCACTGCCTTGGTTTAGCATCCCTCTGCCTCCTTTTCCAGTCTTTCCTTGAGCGAGTAAATATGACAGCAAGTCAGCACAAACATGCATTTGTGTTTGCAGGAAACTGTGATTGTTTACTTAACTGGCTGTACAATTTTGTAGCTTCCATGCAGCTCACTGTTTGCATCAAAGCTGTAGGTTGCATTGACGGGTAGGTTCTAACAGGGTGCTTGAGACCTTCTCATGCCCTGGAAGTGTTCAGGGATGCATAGTGTTGTTCTCACAGCAGTATTGTCTAAAAATGGTTTTCAAAAGGCATAGGAATGAGTGTAATTGCTACAGCTGGAAATACTGGCAGGCTGAATGACCCACACAAGATCAATGAATTAGCAAGTGAGAGACTCAGGAAGGGAACCCAGCGTGTTCTTCCTCTCCGTTGAGACTATTATATTGTCTGCATTTCTAGTGCCTATGACATGGCTTTTAAAAAATCTAAAATGTTGGTATGCTGTCATATCACTGTAAGTTGTAACGCTTCAAGTAAATTTATCCTTAAAAAACATACAGAATTTCAAAATAATTTGCAGACAAAAAATCTCCTATTCTACTATTTGAAAGCTGTTGCTTTAGTAATACTATCCTATAGGGGATATTAATTGCAGTTCCTGCTGGTAGTTGTTTTTTTCCTAAGTCTTTATTGAAGATAGACCATTCCAGATTTCAGAGATTAAGCACCTGAATCCTTGTATTATCCCCTGTTTTATGCTGTCTGATTCCTCAGGTAATACCTTCTCTCATCCCTTGTCAAAAGTCCACAGGTGTACTACACGTGCTCTGTAAAATATTGTGACCATAGTCAATGTTTTGAAAGATTTATAATAGCTAGTAAAATGTCCTAGTAACATTGATTGCAACAAAATGGAAAACAAAAAAGTAGTATTTCCAGATTCAGTTACTGTAAGCCTTTTACTGCACTCAGTTAAAAAAATATGCCTCTGTCAAAGGAAGGTCAGGAATTTTCTCAGCATCTATAAATTGAGTTCCATTTGACCTAATATGTCAGAATTATGAGTAATTTTGAAGATAGCTTTGCCTTAAATAGAGTGACCTCAGTTGATTGTTTCAATACTACGTTCTTACTGCAGCACAGAGGGGTTTCTTTTTTTAAAATACATCTCCAGCTGACACACCTAAAATGTGTTTCCTTTAAAGTTGATACCATTTGCTTATGTTCTTAGTGCTGGTTGAAATTCCCAAGTAATCGGCTGTTTCAAGAGTAGTAAATGGAGCTTTTCTGGTGCTTTATGAAAGACAGAGTTTCCAGCATTTCATTGATCTCAGAGGAGTGTAAGAGCGGTGTTCTGATTGTGGTCTCCTGGAAAGAAGGTAATTAAATACTGTTTTCAAACAGTATTTTGTATCTTATGATATCACAAAAGAGCAGGGTTTCCTTAAAAAAAAAAATATTATTTTTACAACCTAATACTGTATCATTTGATCCTGTACTTTCAGATACCATTTTCAGTTAAAACATCAGCTATAAGAACATTGTTACCCAAAGGGATACTTCCATCTAAATTGTTCACTAAAAGAGCATTTTCTAATAAAAAACTAGCATTGCAATCTCTTAACAGAACCCCCATAAGAACTTGTCAGATTTTTTTAGGGGGATGGTACAAATATAATATATTATACATTTCTAACTTTGGTAACAGCTAGTGTTGCAATGATAAAAACAATAGTGGAAAATTGAGGCGCCATCAGGTCTTCATTCTGTTGCGAAGGACCTAAATAGCTTGGATACAAGTAATGGCCGGTAAGGAATCAGACAAACATCTACACAATAAAGACCGCAAAACAAAATGAAGTGAAAGAACACGTCTTCCATCCAACTTAGCAAAGTGCCAAAGATAGATTTGTTTACTTTTCTAATGTGAAAGCTGTAGATCTTTAATACGAAGGGCTTGACCTTTTCCTCCAAATCTTGCCCCAGGGACAAAGGTTTAGTCCAGCCCTATACATTAAGAGATACAACAGAAACAGGGAAACGGGCAGGCTGTCATTGTCCAGTAGAGTTTAATGCTAGAAATGCTGACGTTGAATACTTAGGGCCTGTTAACCAGTGAACAAACAGCCAAAGAAGTTGCACAGAACATGGACAGCAGAACTACAGAGGTAAACTTAAGAAGTCTGTTTCCATGTGCTTCCTCATCTGTATCCATCTGGTGTCCCTCCACTTATCCAGAAAATTGCTCTGTTGTAGTCTTGCCTAGCTGCCCTTAGCCTAACTAGCTAGGGGAATGGTAACAGTTTGCTGAGGAGCAGGGTGAACTCTCTCATGCTGAGCTGTAAGCTGCTGTGGCTGAAGTGCTGTGCGCACTTGACGTTGCTAATTTAAAGCTAGTTCAAGTGCCGCACTACAGGAGCCCTTGTGATGTCGGCCCTGTAGGCAAGATTAGTCTTTCTGCCTCTTTCTGTGGCTAGACAGGATGTACTGCCACTGTGTTTTCAGTGGGCATAATTGATTTATCTGGGATAAAGAAGCAAGGGGAAGTCTGTCCCCTCTCTTCCAGGCCCTCCCCACTGTCAGAACTGGATCCTGCAGCATGTGTCTATTTTTCTAGAAGATACTAGCAAGGGCCTCTGTTGACTATATTCACTAACTGTTTGTTTGTTTCTTCTCTTTTGTTGAGGCACCATTGTGGAGGAAGTGCACTTAAGGCACTTGCGAATTAATACTGTCGGTTGTTCAGTTGCTGACACTTGCAGGAGCAAGGGAGATTTCTGATCGGTCGAGGCGAACGGGAATCCATAAACCCACTGTCCTTTACAGTGTGTCCTGACTTTGACGTGCATTTTTGGGAACAAGTTTCTCCACTAGACAGAAAAGGCTGAACGTAGGGGGTGGACCAGAACTACTTCTTCAAAGGATGGAATATAGAACCTATGTATAGATCCTGCCCTATATATAACAGAGGGCGTGGGGGTGGGGAGTTGTTAGCCCTGTCAGTCTTGCAAAGGGAATTGTAGGAGACATGCTTAGAGAATGAAATCAGTGAAGGTTAGAAAGGTAAGTTTTGTAAGGTGTCTGCATACATCTGTTTCTTGGAACCTTTTAGCATTGCACACAGCCAGCTTGGATACTGGTGAAAAGTGTTATGTTTTAAGTAAAGAAATATTATTTGAGGTTGCCATTTTAAAATTCTGTTGACTGAAGTCACCCGTACCTGAAGGTGTACACCTAGCCCTCCAGCTGACCACTGTGACCAGCATTTTTTTCTGATGTACATCACCAGTGTAATTAAATTTGTTTCTTTTGTTGTGAATGTTACTGTCCTGGGTGCCATGGGGAGTTCGGAGTGGGAGCATGAGCAGTTGGATGGGCAGACTGGATGAGGAGAAGCAACTGCAGGAAGTTTCTCCCAGTGAAGGCATAGCTGCAGTCTGCTAAACTTTCTGTGTCAAAAACATTCTCTGACATATCTCCAAGTTTGCTGCTACACAAAATTTGCAAAAACAGCAAAAGCATTGTAAGCTTTGAGATATTTGCCCTGTGAGTTGGTTTAACCTAAAATACGAAAACTGCCTTGAAGAGAAGATACTCTGAACATATCCTGTGTAAAGGAAAGGTAATTTTTCTCAGTAAGATTGCTGACATTCAGAGAGCTGGGTTCACCATTTAATCTGCAAAAGACTTCCCACAGAGATTTCCAATGTGTAACCTAGTCTAAGCCATTCATATACCTCTTACAACATGTACAATTTTGCATTTATAAACATTCTCTTTTACAGAAAGATCATGATAATAAAGTCACTGACCTGTGAATGTGTATGAGGAACACCTCATACAGTGAGAGCAGGAGCATCTTTTAAGTGCTTTTGTGGAAAAGCTAGCCATAGAGATCTCACTATATTTCACTTCATTAACTTTTGTTTTTGTTGAAAGTACTGTAGCTCAGATGTGTATCCAGTAGCTGCAAATGCCTCAGTAACTACAATGTTCACATGTAGCTTCTGAACGTTTATTTCTCTTGTGACATTGCTAGGATGTTTTATTTAGTATAATTTGAACCATGTAGAAGTGTAGAAATGCAGAAGTTCTCTAGGAAATGATAACCATATGATAGTGCAGCATGTCTGGTATGCAAATACCTTTAATACACAGATTTTTTTAAATCATCAGGGAAATTTTGACTTCAACAGTTTACAGATTAAAATTTGCTTTTGTTGCTGAGTTACATGTCCATAAGTACAGTAAAGCAGAATCTAATTAGATGTGAATTCCAATGAACATTAAAAAAAACCCCAAACAAAATAAATGAATAGAATTTAGTCTACCTGTCATAAAACGTCAAATGAATTATGCATGCTTGGTGCAGTTTCTCAGGAAAGCAGAATGTAGGACTAAAAGATACATGCTCAGTCATCAAATCCAGACATCTGCTATTGCAATCCTCGACTTTATTCCTTTTCTAGATATATTAAATATAGTTTTAGAAATTAGTAAGATTCTTGATTCCAGCAAAGCTCTTAAGATGCAGTCGCATCTTACCTTGCCTCTTGTTTTACACTCCAGGGAGACCAGAGAGCTACGTTTTCACGCCAAGACAGCCAAACATTTATTTTCAAGCTGTATTGTAACTCAGACACAAAATAACTAGGTTACAACACATTAGATTGTTTTATTTTCCAGTGTTTTATTTTAAGTGTTTAAACCTTAATTAATCTCAACAGTAGTGGGGTAACACATAATAAATCTCTGTGAATGGACTTTTGATGGCAATTTCATAATCACTGAGCTTACTTTTAATTACTACCCACTTATCATACTTAAAAAACAGGTCTTGTCTTCGTTAAACAATGAACAAGGACTTACTGCTTCAGGCAATTCCTTCCTTTATTTTATTTTATTTTACTTTGAAGTAGTTAGCCAATGCATTTAGAGAGCAGAAAGTGAAGGAAAAAAAATATTTTCTGCTTTGTTTTGCAGATTATATTACAGAAGTCACTTACTGCTTTCTTACTAAGTATGTGTTAACAATCTGTCTTAGGAAACAGTAGGGCCTTTGAATGTGTTTACGAAAACTGGAAAGTTAATTTTCATGTTTACATCCAGTTTCGTAAGTTTACAATTAAATCTGTAAGTAAGTTTTAGATAGAGCTGAGGAAATTTAAGATGCCTGTATTGAACTTCTGTTAGCCTGTGGATGTTCTGTTTCAAGGAATAATAATTTTTGAGAATGAAACAGTCTAACAAGTTACTCATTTGATGTACAGGATAATTTTGTGTATTTGTTGGTAGTGTTGGTATTTATGGTTGTCTTTGATAGTATTTACTTGTATAATAGTTATAAATTGAAAATAAATACAGAATAGTTAAAATAGTACTAAAGGCGCAATCATTCCTCAGTTAATAAAGAAATCAACTTTTTCAGATATTGTGGTTGTCTTGAAATATCTCTGAAGTTAGCAATAATTTTTTCTTAGATTAAAATAATAACTGTTACATCCATACAGACCCATGTCTAATTCTTGTTGCACACGCCAGTTCAAATACATTCAGATGTGCTGTTTCTCATTTAGGTGACATGCTATGATTGTTCTTAACATATGTTTAAATCCCAGCAGAGTCAACTACATGCTCAGTTGATGAATTTGGCTCTTGAACTCAGTAAGTGGTCCTGTAACATACAGTAATACTGTCCATAGTTCTTTGTAATTTCATGAGTAACCATATTCTTTATTGAAAATGGAGTAGAATTTTGTAATTTTCTACAGATTATACTACTTCATTTCAGGGCAGATTTTTATATTTATTTTGTATTGTTTTCTGTATTTAGTCTCAACTTACCTGAGATATTTAAAATTCTATCTTAAAGGGATTTAAAATATGGAGAGACCTACTATATGTAAAAAATTTTAACTGAAAAGCATTTAGAATATTTGTGGTTGGAGCTGGAACCTCAGTTTCTTTCACAGACGAAACTCCTGTGTCCATCAGAAAAAAGCATTCCCAAATAAGGACAAAAGAGTGGAATCTGTAGTATTATACAGTACATATTTGCTTTGTGTTAAAGAAAACAAAAGGAAATTGCAAGCTAATTATCACAATGATTTGTGTTTGTCTTGTGAATAGTGTGTACTTTCTACCTTCATGTATGAATCCTTCAGCTATGCATGCCAGATTCAAGAGTTAAAGATCAGTGAAACAACAGAGCAATACTGCCATGGTATGCAAGAGGTGCTCATGTCAAGGCTCGGGAAGGGTGGTGAGACACAAAGCAGAGCAGGAGAAAATTTACAGTCTTAGCGAATCCAACTGCAAGAGATAAACGAATGAGTGATTTAGTGACCATCTCACTGTATTGGAGAGTGAATTATGTCCTGGGTCATTTTATTCTTCCGAAGTGTTAAAAATATCAATCAGGCACAAGCAGCTGTGAGCTCTTAAAAATATCTTTCATTGTCTCCTGGATTTACAACTTCATTACTTCTCTTTCATAGGTTGTTTTTATGTGAAACACGTTTAGATGAAATCTTGTGTACATTCGTAATAACGTTGTGTGGGCTGGCACTTGTAAATAATAGTGCACTGATAATGAGTTACTCTCTGTGCTATAATACTGATACATACTCTGTATTAGTTTGTATAGAGAATTGGTCTTCTTTTCATGTATCATGCATACAATTAAATTTTAAAAATGAAAAATAAAATTTTGTGTCAATCATTACAATTAAATACATCCAAAATACAGGACTGTAAAGTAAGGTATACCTGTTCTCTAGCTAACCAGCTGTTTCTCTAATATTAAAGTCTTGCATTTAGCTCTTGGTAGATAGACTTGTGTATAGTATTTTCATCCCTTCAAAAGAAACATTTGCGAAGTTATATTTGAATAGAGTAATCAACCTTGTATAGTATCTTGCACTAAAAAATTTCCCTGTTTTTTACTGGAAGTTTTTTCAAAATAAGAGAGACCAGATAGCTCCTCATGACTAATGCATCTGTTTCTGTGTCCTTTGACTATATATTGAAAAAAAACCATCAGCGTAATGGAATTAGATAGACCATGTAATGAATGCATATTTTTCTCTGGATTTTGAAGAACAGGATGGTTAGGCAGTGATACATGCGTCCTTTAACTGAGGGGGAAACAAAAGAAACTCCATATTTGTGTCGAGAAGCTGTGGATGATCCATACAACTGCACTTAACTGTTGTCAAAATGCAAGGAAAAGTGCTCTGCAAGTACAAGCAGGAAGGAAAAGAGGGACAGGGCCAAGGCTCACTCTTCATTTAAAAGCCTTTGGGCTGAATATCTGTTTGAATCCATCTCATAACTCCCTTTTGTGACACTTAAATGGTGTCTTTTGTATTTGTTTTGAGTCTGTACTGAAGGTTTTATGTTCTCAGGATGATGGCACTGTATCCCGAACAAAACATGAGTCTCTCATCGAGTAAGTCATCCTTTACTCAGCTTGCTCAAGCAGGGAGTACTCAGGGTCTAGTGCTGCACATGTGAGGTACAGGAACCTCCTCTAGTTCTGGATTACCTTGCATCTTGTAGACTTTGCAAAGGTAGTTTGGATAATGGATTCCCTGGAAGAAGAAAGACCTGATACTCAGCCTTTTCAGCTTGTTTTCATAGGATTCAAACTTCTTGAGGACCATTCCAACAAACTCAAAAGGATTTTTGAGTTGGAAACAGTTTCCAAGAACATTGAGATATGGTCTTGAAGAAACTCATCAGGTGCAGGTATAAGTTGGGCCACTGATCAGTTAACGCTGACTCTTACTTAGGCAGCATAACCATTTTCATCACATGTGCTAATACAGCACGAAACAGTATGTGCTTAGTTACACTAATGAAGGTGGAATACAGGGTGGATATCTGGAGGTAATAGTAGTAATTTTAAATCAAAAATTTTAGCTGAAAAGAGGTGTGATGGAAGACTCTTCTCAAGATAGCTTTGCCTTTGTTTTCATTTATCAGAAAGATAATAGTTGAGCTAGCCATCCACACCTAGGCAGTGTTTTCTGCGTAAATTAACAGTTAGCTGTTTAATTCACTCTTCCTAGAAGGTGTGCTACTGGTGTCTGCTATAGGCAGTCCCAAGATCAATCATTTTCTTATACTGCATCTCTCTCATAGTGAAACAAAGTATAATTTCTTGACATGGAAAACTTAAAGGTCATGAACGTCAAAACTTTGTCCATAGAGTAATAGATTATTCTAAAAACAAACAAATAAGCAAAAAGCAGAGCAATACCTCTTTCAATCCCCTTAGCTTCCCCTTGTCTCACACAGAAGAGAAAGCAGGTTACACTATGCTTTAAAAAAATGAAAAAAATCCTAAATATTTTCTTTATGTGAGGTCTCAGCAACAGTAAAATAATCACTTTCATATCACTTTTAGTTTGATTATCTCATGAAAACGTGAGAAATGTTTTACAGGAATCACCCAGATGGCAGAAAATGAATAAATGTATTACTATGCTGAAGACCTCTTTGTCAAGAGACAGTTTTATGTTTCTACCACACAGTGTCATTTCCATAGCATGGGTATAATAAAATAAATTACAAAAGAAAGCGAGACAGTCTTGTTTTCCTCATATTTCATTGTAGCAATAAAAATAGGTCTAAAGAAGGTGTATTGGAGTGAAAATTATACTGTCCCATGAGTGATTTCACATCGGTTTGTGGTACAGAGGATGGTACCGGGACAAGGAGAAGACGGCACCAGAAATTAAATTATAGGAAAATCAGCTTCATAGAGTATCAAGGCTGGAATCTGTGTAAGACCAGGAAAAGCATTGGTGATATATTATGAGTAGATCCAATTGTTAAGGAGAGTTGATGTTACACAAGGCTTGGAAACATATTCAGAAAAAAAAATGATTTAATGGAATGAGACTAGGTGAATTCAAAGGCATTGCAGTGTACATAGATGTACAGAACATGGCGGCAACTTTAGCAGCTGCACATTTCATGAATGTGAAAATTGAAACCCAGATGTCAGGAAGACAAGAACAGAGAGAAGCACCTGGGTGAATATTTTCACTATTTGGATGGAATGACAGAATTCTTAATTACCTGTAGTATATATTTTACTCTGTGATGCTAATATATTTTGACCCAAGTGTACAGTGTTGTGGGCTTATAATATTTTACAACGTCTTAAAGTGAACTCACACTTCACAGCAGTGGAAGCAGTTCTGACAACTAATTTGACCCTTTTAGGTTGCAGGATGGCATCTATTCATCACATTTCTTATGGGGAGAGACAGATTTTCTCAGATGCAGAATAAGAGACAAGACGCAGCTTTAAAAAGATAACATTTCATTAGAATAGGAGTGCAATGAGCATTTTCTGCTTTTTTTGACAAAGTACGGAAAACATTTGATCATCTTGAAATGACATATACACTCAAGTTTTAAAGTCAGCACAATTTTTTTAAGGTTACAGAAGTTATGTAAAATTTCCATTTAGAAAACAGAGACTACCTCAAAACTGATCTTGAAAACTATGGGAGCTTTTAAAGTACCTATACTGTACGTAGGTCTCCTGGAAGTCTAAAGCCTATCCTTATATCGGCATTTTCATAAACATACTGTTTGGTGCACTGTGCTTCCTGTTTCCTTGGGCCAGGACCCTTGACATTAAGTGATGAGGCTTTTTTTTTAATATACTTTAAAATAAAATGTTGGGTTTTTTTTTAATGTATTCCAGACATTTAAAATATTTTTGAATCGACTGAGACTTTCTGTATGTTTTTTTTATAAAAGTACGTATAAAACAGTGCTTACATTAAAAAAAAAAAAGGTAATTTCAACAATTGGCAGTGGCAAGAAAGCATACAATAGCAAAGCTGTAATAAATTATTAGAAAAGGTCATCTTCATAAAATGAGGTCAGTTTGTGTTTCTTAATGCTAGCAAGTATTCAAACTGCCATTTCTTGTACTACTCTGGTATTTTTGGCAAACTAAAATTTCACTTGCCTTTTTGGCAAAGGTGCCTCCGTTTGAATTCAGTCTGGAGTCTGATTCCTACTTTTCCTTTTAAAGTCCTATTGTAGCAGAACCCTCAGTTTGCAAGCCTTTAAAAAAGATTTGCACAAAGTATTTATACTGGACTGGAAAATTAACTTGTTCCTCTCTTTCTGTGAAAGATAACTGTTTTTAAATACTTGTAACAGTAAATCCTTACAGATATTTAAATGGACAAATACCAGATATGAATCATCCAATATTCATCAAGCTGTTTAATCGTCTAAGACATTTGTTCCCATCTGGCATGTGTTTTATTTCTCAAAAAATGTTCTAGAAGGAAATAGGTAGGCCTGATAATAATTTTCCCCTGTAGGCCTGATAATCATTTTCCCCTGTTAGCCATATTTACAACAGAACATTTATTTTTAAATGCATCTAAAGAATATTTTTTCTCTTTAAAGAATTTCACGCGTTCAAGAATGCCTCTGTCTCTCAGGCTTTTGTGTGGCACTATTAACCACAGATAGCCACCTCATATCCCAGATATTCATAGTGGTCCTACTTGCTTTCTGACAGATTCAAGAGCTACCATATGCTCTGACATGAGGTTAGTTTCCAGCGACTGAACAGAACTTGACTCAAACTGAAAACAATAGGGAAGAAAATGTATTTTAGAAAAGGTTAATTCTGAATGGGTGCTGTATAGATCAGTATTAGTTTTGCTTTCATCCTTTGAAAGAATATTCTCTGTGGACAGCAGTGAAATGCCAGACTATCAGAATCAAATACTCTCTGACCATGAAGAAGTTTAATGTTTAAAACAAAATGTACTTATCTGAAGATGCTTCTTGTCATACGGGATTTTGATTGAGCAGAGGGATACAGCAATGTTCTGAAATCACAGTGTAAACACCGTATAGCCGTTGCAATATACAATTGGATCGCAATACAAGTCTGATTCCCTTTACTGGCCTTCATATGCTCACCGTCACAATACTGGGCATCCCCAGGTGCTGGGAAGGAATACGTAAGTTAAAGTCAGCTCAAGCCCATTGCTCTATTCAAAGTTCATTTTGTCAGTTGTTCAGTTTTTATACTCTGTGTTGGGCTGAGCTGCATATGGACTTACCCCTTGCTGGGCTGGCTAACTCAAGAAGCCATTCACACTCTTTTAATTAACTCAGGGAAGAACATTTACACAAGCAGTTAATCCACTAAACTGATACAGACATTTATCTAAAACAGACCCTCCAGTCCCTTTTCTGTTGAGATAAGTTCAGCTTTCTTTGCAACAGCTGTGGTCAGTCACTCCCTACATTCTTCTCTCAGCTCCATAAGCACATTGCTCTTGCCCATCTCATCTGACCCTCCTTCTCTTTTAGGGGTTTATTGACGAGACATAAAAAGTTAAACCTTTTTTTTTAAATAAACATATTTATTTAAGGCAGATGTGGAAAAGAAAAATGAAAGACGGGCAAAATAAGGATCAAAAGAGCAGGAAAAATGAGAAGTGTATATATATATATATACACAGAAATGTAGAGACAGTTAGTCAAAGGAATAGACACAGGTTTCATGTAATGTACACACATACCACCTTGTAACACTTTATACAACTGTAGGTGCCAACCTGGAGTAGTGGCGTATCTGGTTACAAAGGTAAATAAGTAAAAGTAAAATTTATGATTTGGTTTACATGTTTTGTAGTCACTGTGATGATCCATTAATAGCAGTCTTTCCTTAGCTTCTCAAGTTAGGGTTCATACTATCAAATAAAAGCCGAATTCAAGCTCTGCTTTTTTCCATCTAGCATAATGTCTTAAAAGATGTTTCTTCCTAATGGTCTTTTTTATGCTGTATGTGTATATATGAAAGTAATAGACAATAATAAAAACTTTTCTTTTTAAAGAGTAAATTCTCATTCCTGTTTCGCTACAGCTCATCTCAAGATCACAAATGCCATATGCTGAGATATCATGAGGACTGGAAATGGCTACTTCAAACAAATAGCTTTCCCTGTTCATTTTTGCTCCAGGAAAAAATATGATCCCTAGAAGGGGTTGATAGAGAAAGCTACAAATACAGCCTGAAAGACTGCAAAACAACATTGTCACATTGCCCACCTCTAAAGCAAATATAATTGTAGAACGAGTTGGAAAACAGAAAGCAAGTTTGAGTTGTTACAAATACTTGCTGTGGTGTACCGCAGTGTTCACTGTCATCATCTCTGCATCTTGTCTGTAGAGTAACAAGGGTTTTGTCAATGTACAGAAACAGAGTTTTACGGTAGGAAACAGGCACCAACTCTTAATCTGAGGCACACGGTGCTCATTTAAAGTAAACTGTATCTGTTATGTCTGTCCAAAGCATCAGTGAAAAGCATATCCTCATGATGAATTTATTTATGCATATATTTGGTGAGAGCTATTCTGTCTGAAGTGACTGACACTTAGCTTGAAACCTGTTTCTGGCTTTTTAAGTAACAAACTTCCACTTTACTTTAGAAAGCCCTGTTCAGTTTTGTTGCCAAAGAAGTGAGGTGTCTCCTTTTCAGAGTCACATCTTACTTGATTGTATACAGCAGAGTTCTGTGAAGCTTTCATAAGGCACTCTTACAATTTACCCATGTAATTTAAGGACTGAAAGTCTTTATTGTGTAAGTCCTAAACTAGACTTTTTTAGTTCTGTCCAAAAGTTAAACTTATAAATGTAGATCAAGATTATTATTAATTTTCTATGCCATGTAAAACAAACATCTAGAAAAATTGCTTGTGCAAATCATGCCATGAGGAAGTTAGAGTAATGGATCAAACTAGTTCAATTTCTTAGAAGACTGGGTTATTGCTTAGAAAGATTATGTTTGATTTTTCTTTCATATTAATAGTATGAGAAAATATGAAGCAAAGAAAACCTTTGTTACTCATTACTCCATACGTTGTGATTTTTCACATTTTCTTCTGAACAGAGTGACTTAGGATGTCTTCAACATCAATTATACACAATCTCACCAAGTTTTGTTCCATTTTTAGATTACAGGTGCAAAAGAAAGTCAAATGTGGAGGAAAGGAAGGAAGTTGTGGCTTTTCTTTTTCAATTTATTGCTTTTGTCTTTTTATTTTCTAGTATGCAGTTTTCTTTTGCATCTTTGTCTTTTCCTGTTCATGCATACTTTTATAGACAGGTTTTTCCACTTGGTGATTTTGCCTTTATTTGAAAAAAAGAAGGCAATTAAAAGATTTTAAAAGTATACTGGCTGTACTCAGTGGCCATATTATAGTGTATTCTTGCTTTACATTTTTTCTGTTGAATGCTTAAGAATTTTTTTTCATATGTTGCTTAAAAGTTAAAAAACAAAACATGGGAATTATTTGTCAACTTTTACATTAGAAGAAGGTGCCCTGGAGTTCAGAGCTGCCTCATTTCATAAAGTATTTGGAATAGTGGTGGCCCAAGTATGCTTGCATATGATTTGAAGCGTTCTGGATAGTTCAGTATAAAGCTGACAAGAAGAATTGTAGATGAACATCATGATACTGAAAAGGCAGTGAAAGAGAAGATGAAGTTAAGTATTGCCAAATACAAAGTAATGCATCTTAAGAGAAGAAATGAGCCTTTATCTTAAATGTGTGAAACCATGGGCTTTGTACAGTTCAGGAAAGAGATCAGAGAATGATAGCGACCAGTTATCTGAAAATGTCAGCCCACTGATCAGATAAGTAAAGTGACTTTTAGGACTGACTAGGAAAGAACAGAGAACCATAGAAAAATCATAATGCTGGTCTTTTATTAACCCACGGTACACCTGACCTTTTGGCTGTAACCACTTTTGTCAGAAAGGTTCTAATAGAACAAGAGAAGGTAAGGTATGCAGAGGGCTATAAGCTGTCAAAAAGGTGTGGCTGGCTTCTGTGTGAAGAGTCAGGAAATGTGCTAGAGCTTCTCAGTTTGTCACTGAGATGCCTGACAGAGGTCTAGGAAGGCATAGATAGCTTTGACTAGATGAATAGAGCTTTATATTTGACTTAGAATACCCCCTATGCAGTCTTCATAAAAAGAGAGAAATGTACTGTTGTACGCAATTACACTCTGGAGCTATTTGCCATCACGTGTTATGGACCCAAACTCTGAAGCAGATTAAGAAGGAATACGCGGATTTGGAGCATAAATGTTATGGTGGCTGTTAAAGATGACAGTATGGGTGCAGTCTTTAGCTCAGGGGATCCCTACAATACTTGTCAGCAAAGGTCAGGAGTGGACAGTGGGGAAAATTTGCTTACTGTCTCATCTCTGTATTCATCTTGAGGGAAGTGTTTCCCATGTGGCCTGTGTTTTAGAAGAAAATTAGTAACTTCCAGCAGTTCTGCCATCCCATCCATATAATAACATATTAGACATCTATGGGCTGTTCATAAGCTGCAAGAACTAATGACCTAAAACTGTACAATCACACATTCAGAATTTGTTCATGCATGTATGGCATACATTGATAGGCCCTCCCCATTTTTAAGCTTTTTCCCCACTCTAAGGATTAAAGTGCAGCAGTTTGTTTAAAGGGAGAAGAGTAAGAAATAAATAAATATTTCTAGGCTTTTCTCTTTGCATTTGAGATTCCTGCTTGTTAACTCTGTTGTTTTGATTGCTGCCCTGTTTAAGGGGTGCTGATTCCTCGACGACTGACAAGACTTGTTTTTCCTGGAAATCATTGGCATCTGGGATTCTCTTCAGAGCGGCTTGTGCTAATTAGACTTTTAAGTGTCAGCTCTATGGAAAGCTTTTTTCTCCTGCTTCTTAAGAAAAGCATCTGGGCTGCTAAAAAAATGAATTTGTTAGCATAGCAATCAAGTCCAGTTAAGTACTATCATATATGCTCACAGGCCCATTGATTTACCAGTTCAAACTTAAAATACTTATGTTTGAATCAAAAGCCAGACATACAGGAGCATTAAATTATGTTTCTATTGCAGAGGCTCACTAGGTTTGTGCATCATCAATAATTCAAACTAAGGTCATGCTATCAGGACTGTATCGCTGCATGACGCCTTCTATGACTAAAGATTTTTTTTCGAAAGTCTGTGATTCAAATGTCATGAGTTTTTCTGCATGTTTTCTCTCCATTTCAGGCTTACCTATATTTCATCAATGTTTTGTACTATTGTTTATGAAGCTTGGTGTAGAAATGTTAGAGGAAAATTCCGTACGGAAATATTACTTTTATTCATAGTAAGTGCTTAAGTAAAATCAGTTGTATGTATACTAATTTAACAAAAATAGATCCATCATTCATGAAGTTCATGAACAGTTTCAATATTCTTGAAATTGTATTGAGTGCACATTCAATAGTAATACTGTGCTTCGTTATTTCACTAATTTAATAAAGATAGATCCATCGTTCATGATGTTCATGAACAGATTCAATATTCTTGATACTATATCTAATGCATTCCTAGATGACAGGTAACGCAGTAGACTCTGGGAATCTGTTCTGTTTTACTGTTTTTCATCTTCATCAAATTTGACAGTTTTTACTGATGGATAGCACAAGGAGCTAGATTCCTGGGAATATAACATACTCCTTCATTAAAATGGAAATGCTTTTTTTTTTCTGAACTATGCTATACAAACATATGCTCTTTTCAGTTCTCTCAACTTGTGTTTTCAAGTGTTGGAAATGGAACATATGTATTAGATTTTTATGGAATTTTGATTTCATATGGACTGGAAATTCAGGTAGACTGCTCCTCATCAGTAGTAGAAGGGTTATCTGGGTGATCCCTTATCCCTCTTCATCAAAGTGTATGTTACAGGAACTTTGTTATGTATTTTCTTTATGGTCATTATTGCCTTATAATCTAGAAAAAAGAAGTCTGTTGGACAGAACATTACTGTTCTCCAAATAGAAGAGCTGTGAAATAGTTCAGAAATATGTAGAGGTGATATCCAGGTGATATCAATGGATTAAACTGGTGGTATGTGGAAGGATCTCTTTTAACAGCATCTAAAATTAGCAAGTAGATTTTGGAGCAAGTATGAGGGAAGAGATTCAGAATAAACACGTAGCTAATGGCGTGACAAGCCAAGTTTGAATGTGCTGTGAAACCAAGGAAATTCAAAGGAAAAGATATTCAAATGTGCTAAATAAGTAATTTGTGTGATTAAAACTTTTGGAATATTAACTGTATTTCATTGGATCACTATAAAGGGAAAAATAATAACCATTCTCTAGCCTCTTAGAATGCAGTAGTACAAATGCAGACATATTCAAGTCATACTTGTATTTTGTATGGTCACTGTAAGAAAGAGGAATGTTTGTATGTTTGACTGCATATTTCTTAATGTGATTATTTTTTTTTTTTACTGTGGAGTTTTTGTTCCTGCAGGCAATGCTGACAGTAGCCTTTTAATATAGGTAGTGAATTTATGTTCTGGGCAGTAGTCCATGAATGGGTAGGTAAAGATGACAAATTTGTTTGGATACCTTAGTTGGTAATGTGTTTTGTGTAACATCCCTTTGGACTGAACCACAGCTTTTCAACAGAAAAGTTGTAAATGTGTACCTACTTTGAAAGAATAAATAGTTTTATGGTTTGATGAGCATGTTCATTAAGAAACCAGAAAATTTTGAAGAAAATTTGTCATATTATGTAGAACGAAATACCCATCTCTACGGGTAGCAGTAATGGTAATAATAAACCCACTGCTATGACTTTGGCAAAAGTTCTGCGTTTCTGAAGCAGCATATATTTTGTTTGGATATTTACATGTTTGTTAAGAAAATGTAGTCCCTTAAGTGGTTCTTCTGGGGCACAATGGTAAAGCTTTACTCTCTTAATTGATACTGCGTGTATTTTCTTCTGAATTAGCTTGAGAACAGTTATCTACAGAGTGAAGTAATTTGAATATTTTAGATTTGGCGTGTATTCATTCAGGGTTTTTTGTTTCAAAACACAGCTTGCTTTATAGATAAATAACAGGCTCCTTCCTTAAATTGTCAGTGAGATGATGTTACTGCTTTCTAGGCAACACTTCATATACTAAGTGTTTTAATTTGAAGCTGTGTGTTGAGACTGTGGGCTTTACTAGGAATACCTTAATCATAACAAGGGGGCAATTGTTCGTTGTTGATTTTTTTTTTTTCCTTGTGGATTTAACCTTGGAGCAGTTTCAGTTGTGTTAACAAGCCACAGGAAGCTGCAGTGAACATACATGTATTTAAAGAAGATATTCCTTCTCTTACCTAATGCAGAGACAACTAAGCAAGAGCAGCTGCTTACTGAAGTCAGTTTCTTTTTCTCTACATGTGAAATTAATAACCAAGGACAAGACATGAAACTAATTCACAGCTAGTTGGCCGATTTACATCCAGTAGCTGCTGTTGGACGTGGCTTTCACATATGAGGTTGACTTTATTTAATAGAGGAAAAGTCATAAAGCATTAATTGCATTTGATGCTTTTGGACATTTCTAGAACCAGAAATCTAATTTAGTCTAAATGAAATGCAGGTCTTATGTTTTGTGTGTTACACTTTAAAAAGTCAAACATAATCAATTCTCTTCAAGGAATGCCAAGTATAAACATATAATTGGTGATATGTATTCAATATTGTTGAAAATGCCTACTACTGCTGAATGCTGCTTCTGCAGAATAGGTGTGAAACTTAAATGTGCATAGTTCTTTCGAAATAAACTGGAGGGCAGGCAAGATAGTAGATGGCAACTGGTAGTATTCATGTTATTGTATGGAAAGATGTAATTTACTGGAACCTGCCATTTTAGAGGCC
>NW_009606557.1:0-275 GCF_000690535.1 Cariama cristata | reverse complement strand
AGGACGTCTTTGCCCTACAGAAAACTAGAGCGCATCAGACAGTTGTCAGTTAGTACTCAGCAGAATACTGGGCAGAGTACAGCAGGCAGAGGGAGGTTTGGGAATTCTCTTTCTGTAGATCCCAGCAAGTAAGTTTTGTCCAACTGAGGACAGCCATCATCAGTAAGTGTTGTGGTTTAACCCAAGCTGGCAGCTAAGCACCACACAGCCACTTGCTCCCTGCCCAGCAGTGGAAGCAGGGGGACAAGTGGAAGAGTAAAAGTGAGAAAACTCAT
>NW_009606556.1:8901-26014 GCF_000690535.1 Cariama cristata | reverse complement strand
GGCCAACTTCGGACCGACTCTCACAGCTAGTCGCAACTAGAAATCTTCCTGGCTTCACTGGTGTTCTCAGGGAAAACCTCGTGCTCCCAGACATACAAGATAAGAGACAGCTGGTGTTGGTATTCTGCCACTATCATTGCTTAAAATGCAGGTGGGATCATTGTTTTCGTTCCCCCCAAAATAAAGTAAATTCAGACTGAATAATTCCATCCTGTATTCAAAATCCAATCCCGTTGTTCTTGAGAAGCGAAATCTTGTGAGGGCTGTGATGACTTACCAGGCGGGACTTACCAGGTCTAACTCCGCCTTGTTCCCTGGGTTTAACTAAACCACACCACCTAAACAGGATTTGCAGTCATTAACCTACCTTCTGGTGAATCTACCAATTATTTCATTTAACGAACTCATCCTTTATAAGTAATTTAACTTCATGAAAACATTTCAAAAATATACAGAAATACTGCATGAAAAACAAGCTATGTGATCTAATGCACTGGTAAAATAAACTATTACAAAGTATATTTGTTTTTAATAATGTTGGACAGCTTCCATTATGTGACATGAATATTAGATTTAGTTGTTGAGTTGAATCTGTTAAGAAAGGTTTAGCAGACTTTTTGAGTATATATTTTTAGTAGACTGGAGTACTGTATAGACATTCAGAAGTTAGTTTTTCGGTTCATTTAAGAACATTTTGATCACGTTAATACACTTTTCTGATTTCCTTCAGTATTTTTGGGGCTTCCTTTTGAGATCTGGAGTTTCTGTTGTACTTTTTGTTACAGAATAAAACCTGGTTCTTTACGGGTTTCTAACGAGTAGTGAATGTAAACGATTTAAAGTAGTTAGGTGGGATTATATTAGCCAGTGTAACTATTGCCATCACTCAAGCTTCCCCAGGCTTTCCTCAGTGATTCCTCAGCTGTTGATCAAGCAGAGTCCACACAAACTCTTCAAAATCAGAACCCCACACACCTCACGCATGCTGCTCCCTTTGCCACGTCAGGGAGAAAGATTTAGATCCAGGTCTCACCTCAGAGAAAAGATATTTCTCTGACAGATTGAATAAAAATATCAGATTAGAACAGGCCCAACTTCTAAGTGAACTCAAATAGTTTATTCATTTTTAAATAATGAGCGTTGTAATTAGTCTTTAAATTTTTTAGAGTTGAGCTGATATGCACAGTATATTGTTATTGCACAGTATGTGTGGTTGCATTTGGTGAGCCTTACACAATGACATTTGTTAAAACTTATTTTAACTTTTTTCTGGTTTTGAATCATATAAAATACACTGTGCTCCAAATGATAGCTGCTTTGCTTATAAAACAAAATGTATGACAACAAGGATATTGTTATACATATAGTTATTGTTGTGTGGTAGAAGAAGATAGATGAAAAAGTAACCACTCTCTTTTTCATGCAATTTGAAAAGGTTTTTCTTAGCAGCCTGAGGGTTATTTGGTGTAACACCATATTTACTGGGAAACTTCAATAAATTCCCAATATTTTCATTTCTAATAATGGCATAAAACACAGTTTTAGGAGTTCTATAGCCCTTGCTGCTCTAGAGGTTTTCTAAATATTTTCATTATCTGATAGAAAATGGCTTTCTGCTCAGTATACCATACAAATCTGACCATGAAGTTACTTACTAGGGTAAGTGAAAGGTGTTGGTCTGTGCTTTTATTGCCCTATTTATGGAGTGATTGCTAAACCCAACAGTACCTTATAACCTCATGAATAAATCATGGAATCACTCACTGTATTTATAAAAATGTCTGATACTTCTTTCCAGTTTCCAGCATTTGAACATCTTTGGGTGACTGAAATATATAATTACTAAATGGTGAGCAAATAAAGTTATCAGGGCTGGCTTTTCTGGCTCAAAACGCTTGCAAGCAACGGCTCCCCTGAATTAAGGCACTCTGAGTGTCAAAGCTAATTCATCTGTGTTTACACATAGATACACACGTTCATATTTTCACGCCTGTCTAGGCTAGGAAGGAGTTTATGGTTCTTTCATGGCATCAGGGGATGGGAACCAGCAAGGCCAGCCATACGGCTGCCGCATGGCAATGCTGCACCGAGTTCGTGTTCCTCTTGCCCCCTTGAACCTTTAATTTGGCTCCATCTGAGGCTTGCGAGAGCAGTAAGATCTTCTTGCTACCATGTAAAGGCAGAATCGGAACCATGGCATTTGTGTTGGGAAAACTAATGGTGCCGCCAGGTCCTGAAAGCTTTATCATGCTCCCCTCCACACTTGTATTGATGTTGCCAGCTGTTGCCCATTGCATGGCTGAGTACTACAAGAAAACGACTACAGCAACAAATCTCGTTAGATATCATATAAACATAGAATCATAGAATCATTTAGGTTGGAAAGTCCAACTGTTAACCTAACATTGCCAGGTCCACCACCAAACCATTTCCCTCAGCACCACGTCTACATGTCTTTTAAATACCTCCAGGGATGGGGACTCCACCACTTCCCTGGGCAGCCTGTTCCAGTGCCTGACAACCCTTTTGGGGAAGAAATTCTTCCTAATATCCAATCTAAACCTCCCCTCGTGCAACTTGAGGCCATTTCCTCTTGTCCTATCGCTCATTACTTGGGAGAAGAGACCGACCCCCACCTGGCTACATCCTCCTTTCAGGGCATCGTAGACAGCGATCAGGTCTCCCCTCAGCCTCCTCTTCTCCAGGCTGAACACCCCCAGCTCCCTCAGCCGCTCCCCATCAGACTTGTGCTCCAGACCCTTCACCACCTTCGTTGCCCTTCTCTGGACTCGCTCCAGCACCTCAAGGTCTTCCTTGTAGTGAGGGGCCCAAAATAATAAAATAACAAAATAATGATGCATTAATATTCCATAGACTCATACACTTGCTCTAAGCCGTGTTTTGTGCCTTTTATTTAAAATATCATCATTAATAATTAGCAATGTGCTGAAGACAACCGTGGCAATGCTTGACAATGTCTCAATTTAAAACAAACTGGCAGTACTATCTCTTCCTACAAGACAGCCCCTGAAAACCCAGTGGTCCTGGCGCTCTCATGGAGCTTGGACTTGCTAGTGAGTCCCTCAGGCGGTCGTAAAGATGCTTAAGTGGTGTCATTGGTACCTGCCCTTAGGCACTGATCAAATAACCCATGGATCCTTGGGTAGGCATCAAAAAGCTATGACCAAGGCTATTCCTCACAGGTTGTACACTTGAGGCAGTGAGAGCCGTCACTTCTGCTGGCTCTTTAACACCAAAATATGGGAATGTTGGTCCTGATTCAGCTCCTTCACACAGTTGGGCCAAAACCCTGTTAACTCTCCTGTACCTAGTAGTAGTTTAAAAAGCTGATTTCATTTATTGAAAGCAAGTAAAAAAAATCTCATGACAGGGACTATGTCTACATGTTGCTTTTAGTGCAAAAGATTCGAGCTGGTTAAGTCTTTGCTATATCGATGTGTGGCACGTATTTGGCTGTAAATAGTCCAGGACTGTAAACAGGGAAATGATAAACTAGTTTTCATTTCAATGCAGTAATATTAAGTTTAGATTATTTACCTTGAAGGAAGCGTAAACATTTCCATGCAAATTGGGTTAACCTGGGACTCATTTGAAAAGGACAGGGGAACATTTATTTCTTTGAATGTCAAAGATATCTAACCTAACAAAATGTAGATTCAGTGCTTCTGACAGGCACAGACTGTTCCTTGGAGATCTTGTGAACAGTTTCTCTCTGTGTCTGACTCGCCAAGTATGATTCCTTTTCTATCTCCAGCACTTGCTGCATTGTTTCACTCCTTGTGAAACACTAGCTCCAATCCTATTTTGAATTGTTTTATGTCTTCTGTACTGTTCTGTTGTGTATTTATTTCAGGTGCCTGAAAGTAAATCATCAGGACAGATCTTTTAATATATGAAAGGCTGGATATATGTGTGTGTGTGCATATATATATATATAAATACATTTAAAATGCTAAAATTAGATACACAAATAGGTAACTGAAACTTGTGCTTTCACAACATGACATTTTTTGTGCACTTCTGGCATATTTTCAGTCCTTTTCAGACCTGACCTTCTGTCTTTGTAAGTAAACCAGGTAGAAATTCAGCGGAAAGTCGACATTTGCCATCTTTCCCCGTCCTCTACGCTCCAGTATTAGATGTGTACAGTCCAACATTAAATCTAATGACTGATTGTTTTTGGAAGCATTCACAGCATCCATCCTCCACCTGCTGGTATCCTTTCAGTGACAATTTCTGTGCTATAGGCATTTTTTAAAATAGTCCCTGATAGATGAGAACAGAGCGGACTCAAAATGTAGACAGTTTAAAATCTATGAAAAGGGAATTGTCCTCATATGTGACATTGATTTATCAAAACATCAGGAATGTCTAAAAGGCACTTCTCAAGTAACTGTAGTAGTATACATAGGTAAAAGTATAATTTTCCATGTAAATGAGGAAAACAAACCTACCGGTAGTCTCAAACTTTTTCTCAGAGAACTGGAAATTCATTTTCATTTAGATAATTTCAATTACTTGTTAATATTCCATTAATATTTGAAGGGCAGAACCAGTATCAGGGGCAAATACATTTTTCTCAGGGTGCTTCATTACTACTGTCTTTCATCTTCTATAAAATATCTATTGACAACGAGAAAGGATGACTCAGAAGCCAGGAATGGTTTATACCGCATTTATCTTAAAAGAAAGAACCATTGGGTGACTGTATGAAACGATTATCAATCTTTGTTATTAGTTCCTTCCTATGCTAGTGTCCACATCGTGTGGACAGCCTATTACTGTTTTTTTGTCTGATTGCCACCTATATCTGCAGTGTCAGTGGAAAGATATTAAAATGATATTAAAAACTTAGGGGCTAAACAAGTCTATCTCCAGTTCAGATTAAAGGCATATTGTTAAGGTAATTTAGGGGCTAAACAAGTCTATCTCCAGTTCGGATTAAAGGTATATTGTCAAGGTAACGTGGGTGAACTCCCAGAGGCAAACAGACAGTATATCTGTCAGATGAGGAAAAAAAAACTTTAGAAGATCTGAGTTTCAGAGCAGCATTTGGGCAATATTTGGACACTTAGGCATAGGACTGCAATCTTTTGGGGGATTTTTTTTTTCCCATGGAAATACAGATCCATGATCAGGTTATCTTACCTGCAGCAAGTCTGATTTATTCTCCTCTGAATGTGGATGTTGAGCTATGTGATCGCATTAGGCTACTAGGATTCCCCAAGACCTCTCAGCCTTTCTGATGTTACCAGACATTTGGAATCTTGGATGAAGTAGGATGAATCCTGCCCAAGCAAAACTTAGAGTAGGAAAATGGCCAAGACCAGGGAAACCCAGATATACAGCAGCCTTATTAAAGGTGGTGTTTTTTCTTCAGAATGTTTCTGGTCAGATACTGTGGTAAGAAAAAACATAATCTGAGAGATTAAGTTTGTGGAAAATTTGTATTCTTTCAAATTTAGATTGTTTTAAAAATCAAATATCTCTCTATATAAAGTTCACATGTGTTGCCTGTGTAGTTATTTTCCTAATATGTCTTGTTACTCTACCCTGCTCTCAAAATTTATAACTCACATTCATTTTAAATAGCAAAAATTAGAGAAATATGCCTTCTTGTGACTGAAAGAACATTAAAACTTCCATTACCTATGATTTCTGCGAGCGATGGCAATCTACAAAACAAAGTTACTATGATCCGATGTGGTACTTCATTTCACATATCAAGAACGTTCAATGAATAGCTTCGTAGGGAAGCACTTTTACATCTCTTTAGCTGTGTCCTCTTGCAATGAATTTTGATTAATATTTCTGTGCTAACTACAACAATCAAGTCTGAAAAAAAAAAGGTTATAAAGAAAAGCCTGTAATGTATGTTTAGCTACATTAATGCAGTGGTACTGCAATACATGTGAAGGATCGGGCTGAAAACTGCTAAGCTGGCATGAAATAGTATTTAGAGTGTGCAGCGGTCAACCGTATTTGCTTCAAATTAACTTACGCTTGGCCCAGATTTATTTGACAATCTGTGTAACTTGCTTGTCGCATGTGAGTGGTGCCTGAGTTAGAGAGATGACCTTCTGCTGCTGGACCAGGCGTGGTGGCTGCTGGGGTGGGTGATGAAGCTGGAGCTGGTGGGTGCTGCCGTCCCTCAGTGCTGTGATGCTCTCTTACCACCTCCCTTTGCTGCATCATTGCCAGCAGCATTTTATGCTTTTTATTTTTCTCTAACAAGTCAACAAAGACAGGTTTACAGACTGGACAAAACCTGACCCTACACATAAGACATGTAAAGCAGAGGTAGGCAGTTTCATCAGTGGCCTCTAATTGGCTCCATTTATCAGCCAAATAGTAGGCAAGTAACATGCCGTGGGCAATGTTTTGCTGTTGGCTTTGGTTTTAGTTTTTTAATATATACTGGCATGAAGCACGCCAGAAGACCTTACGGGCTGCCAGATTGGGAATTACTGATCTAATGGTTATAACAGAGATTTCAGAAATGGGACATCTGGTGCTTCTTCCTACTATTTTCACTGGCTTTCTATATGACCTTAAGTAGATCATTTCTCTCCTCTCTGTCTTAATTAACTCACCATCTATATTATAAAGATATTCATTCCTACCCATCTTGGCCTAAATATCAATTATTATTATGCTGCAGCTTCATATGAATGTGCATTTAATAAGTAAGGGATATTTCATAAATAACATTATTTGAACGCCTGCCTTTTGTTTTGTGCTATGCTCTCTTCAAATTTGAACATGGTTGATTGTCTCCTATATCTTAAATGATTCTTCTGTCTGACTTAATCAAAAAGAGTTGTTTCAATGATGATTAGAACTCCTTCATTTGTCTCTAATAGGACCGTTTTTAAGATTGGAAAAGCTGTTAGTCCCTCTTCCGTGCAATCAAACAACCTTTATCTGCCATTTGGTATCACAAGTAGCAGTTTTCTTTATGCCCAGAATGCACCCAGTCTCTTTTGGTATAAGAAAGGAAATTTTATCCTTTTTCTCCATTTTCTCTGCTTCATTTTCACTGAATGAATGGGTGGGATATGCCCTTGTTCTCACAGAATGGGATGTAATAATGCCTGAACTTTATCCCTTGTATTTCCAAGTGATTGGATCATTTCTTCTGTTCTAGTAAAATTGGACAGTGTACTCAGGTTTTCATAATACCACAATACAGACTGGCAAATAAACCACAGGATGCTGTTGTGGTTTTTTTTTTTTTTCTCTAACCTTTTTCAAAGTGACAAGATCATCAGAAACTCAGTAAAGAGACTTGGCAAGGGGGTTAAGAACATTTTTCGGACTGTTTCTTCAGGAGGATAAAAGTAACACCCGTTTTTTTCATTTGGCTGTGGGTGGCCAATTATGAAGACCTGTCTTTGGATGAAAGAAATAGGGAGAGTGAGGCACCTGCCTACTTGAATCCACTTCACACAGAAATATTTTGCACTATATGGAACCTTGGCCCAGCTGGTTGTTCGCTAGCTGTGTGAGTACCAAAGTTTTAACCAGTGAGGAGGGTGGGGTGCTGATGCTCCTGAGTCCAGACACTTACCACCTGCCTAAATACCATCAATATTGTCTAGCTTGAGTCCAAGAAACAGGTTGGAACCTCAAAAGTGTTCTCTGACCTTACAGGAATTGGACACTGTAATAGACAATAGCTGGAAAGAGACACTGACTTGGCATGTGGCTCAATATACAGGGCAGGACTTCCTTAAGATGAGGCAATTAGTGTAATTTGAAACAGGAATCTGAGGTCAAATCCTCCACATCTAATGTGGGAACATCCTAATCACCAGGCTTCTCAAAAAGGAGGTAGAGCTTCCTCGATATTTCCTGATAAGGCTATTAAATGCTGTATTAAATAACTAAATGTGAATTAGGAGAAAGGTTAAGGGGGGGGGAAGCAAGGACATTCTCCTGGGACACAGGAAACTTATATTCACATACCTGTTCCAAAGAATGCTTAATTATCTGTATGAAATGCAAGTCGCTTGGTAGAGAGACTAAGTTTCACCTAATCACCGTCAGATAAACATACCGTAAGTGGGAAGACGGAGCAGGAGACAAAACAGGTTGCTGTTGTCACTTCAGCCCTTGTGCTATTGCATCCGCTTGTTCAGTAGGTAATTTCCTTTTGATAAAATAAACGGTGAAAAATAGGTCTTTTCATATTACCCATTTAAGCTGGAAATGATTTCTCCCCACCCCCTTTTTGCAGCAGAGTAGAATGTCACCCTGGTATTGCAGGAGCGGCAGCAGGAGCTGTGATCTGGTAAACTAATTTCCTTCCTCTAATTTAGATTTAGTTGCAACCCCTTATTGTGGAACCGGCACTCCCAGTGAGTAATCAGGGAAAGATGGTTTACCTTTGAGTTTATACCAGTATGGCTTAGGCTGAATAAATGCTAGGTGTGCAGAGTATCATCTAATTGTTACAGGGGTCTATCCCTGTTAGGCAAACGCTGTGCCAGCCCAGCAATGGCTTGAACCTAACCTGGGTAATAAGTGCACATGAAATTTAGTAGCTCAGCAGAACCCAAAGCTTTTGACAATCAAATGGTTAACCCTTTCACAGATCTGTTTCTTGGGAATTGAATAAATGAGGGTATTGTAATGTAAAGAACATTTGTTGGCTGAAGGCCACCATGAGGGAGATTAGTGGGGGGTATTAAAGATGAAATTATAAAGTCTCAGTGAAAGAGATTCAGTTGAATTCAATGATAAATGACAGTGAAAGGAAGAGAGGGATATTTCTGAGATGAGCTGTATTTCCCTAAAGAAAAATACTTGTGAGATCAGATTTTTAAAGAAGGAGTATTCTTTTTTTATTATTGAAAAGGTTAGATTATATCATTTTTGAGAGCTCTGTTCTACTGAATGTAATAAAAATTGACATGAAGTGTTTTAAGTTTGTTGATAATTCCATACTATTCTGACCCACTTTATCTGAATATCTTAAAATTCAATTTCACTTGTAGAAGGTATTCTCATATTATCCTGCTATATAGGCTACAAAAGGCTGGTAAATCCATAGATGTTCACGACCACTCATGCAGAAATGAAATATTTAACTTCAAGGGTATCTTGTATTTCAGAAGTTATTTGCTGACACTTCATTCTCTGATCCTTGTAGTCCATACAAAATGATTTGCACATAGGAAATATAAGTAAATGCTTTACAAATTGACTTTTGGAATATTTTGTTACTACTTCTAATAGATTTTATTAAGTGCTTTCTGCTCAGAAATGTTTCAAATGTTGTGGGTTTTTTATCATGTAAAAGCACATTGCATGTATTAATCCTCTTAAAGGATTCCTCGGTTTTCCTCAACAAAAACAATAAGAGGATAGGGGTGTACATTCTCATAACAAGACATATGAAAGCTGATGTGTATTAATTATGCTTATTAATTTAACTTTTGTTAAAAGAAAGATTAATTATAATGCTTTTATTATAGGGAAAAAATCCTTCCCTATTTTTCCTAAGTCTAAACAGGTAGAAGTCACTGATTTTTTGCTTAGTTTGAGTGGTTATTAATATAGAAATCTAACTAATCTTCCTCCTTTAACATTTAGAACAAATTACAGTGCACATTTCATCGAGTAAAAATGCAGCCTCATGTCATTCTAAATCACATTAAGAATCAGTTGAAGTTGGGGAGGTGGATGTCGAACTGTCAGATTTTAGAAAGAGTGGAAAAACTTGAGATCAGATTTTCAGCCTACAAATTCAGATGGAAGAATTTAATCAGCCACTTTCCGTGTGCTTCACTGACTATCAGAAGTTCTGTCTGTCACATCCAGATGTGGATGTGAATGTCTGATGTGTGTTTCCCAGCTCTACCTAATTGGATAACTACAGAACTGGTATTAGAGCAGACAGTTAGTAGTCAGACCTGTAAACTGGACAATAGCCAAATTTGGAACGGGAAACTCTATATTTGTGGTGTACTTTCTATGTCAATAAACTGGTAAAAAATATTAGCACTGAATCAGCCTTGTCATAGTGGATTTTAGGAGATGGTTTCTATTACAGGGCTTCTGTTGTTTGTTTGAAAGCATAACTCTTCAATTTCCGTGTGTATTAAATAGCCCTTATTTTTATTTTGTGCACCCTGGAATGGAAAAAGAATGGAACGACCCTTAGTAAATGCTAAGAAATGCCTATGAACCATATTATCCCAAAGATTTCCATTCTCAGTCACATGCCCTGGTAACCCACAGGGAATCCCAAAGTGTTACTAGCCACGGTCGTGGATGGAAATAGGAACATCACAAATTTTACCCCTGTAAAACACTTTCTGAGCCTGCCTCTTGTGCTATGCAAAGGCTATTACCCCATCCGACTCAGCAAACAGACTGTCCTTTATTATGTGTGCGATAGCATTAGCATCACAGACAGTGTTCATTTTCTTGCTGTTCCCCACTACAGGACATGTAGAAAAAAGATTCATGATCGGAGCAGACACTGTTCAGCGGGATTCGAGCGTTGACAGAGCAGGTTGAACAGTAACATACGTTTCAAACATTATATTGTAAAAATCCTGTAACACATCTGGTCAGTGCTGTTGCTAGAAGTCATAGCCTGACTCCACTGGGCACACCGTTTTGCCTCAGTTCAGTTACTTGCATTTAAATACAGTCTAGGCAGAATGGAAAGGCAATGAGATTTTTGAATAATTTGCTGGAGGGCTTAAAATATCTTAGTAGAACAAGACGACTATCTAAAAAAAAAAATTCTCCTGGGTGGCACATTCATGGCTTCATGACTAATTTGAGATGGCATAATTTTAGAGATACTAAGAAACTATGACGAGGACAGAGCTGCCGCATCCTAAGATTTCAACCTACTGTCGTAACGTGAGGGTATAAGGACTCTAGAAAGGGCACAATACTTGTCAATTAAATTAAAAGTGCCAGGATGGTTGTCCACGTTGTTGAGTTCCTGAAATGGCAACGTGTCTTGTTTTGTTTCAGATGTTACCGAAATCCAGACTTTCGTCAACTCAGCTATGGAGCGTTTTAAAGTCTCTATGGGGACATACACTTTAAATCAAATTGTTAAGTAAAACAGGAGATTAATTGGTTTCTGGTTCCTGTTTGGTTCTGGGTAGAATTTAAAGTTTTGCGTTATGCAACCTTAAACAGTTCGAAAACAAATTATTTGTGAGGATTTTATCTCTGTGTGAGATGCAGTGCCAAAATTGCGATTGGAAGGATGTTTAAAGTACAGTTTATTCATACGAGCAGGGGATCTGGTACTTGGCGTTCTCCAAAGTAGTTCTGCAAACAGGCTTGTTGCTTTGGTCTGAAATAGTCCAAACAGACCAGTTTATAGGAACCACAGGAAAACCAGATCCTATTTAGGTTCTAAGGAAGGCAAAATACGACGTGGAACAGCACTTTAAGGTATGATAGAAAACCAGTAGAATTTTTTGGTGGCTTTTTTCCCTCATTTTTTGAAACGTATAGTATCCCTTATTGACTTCCTTATACCTATTTTGGAGGGAGCACCTAAAGAATTTTTCTTTCAAGTTCAAAACAAAAAAGAGAAAGAGATGTCTAATTTAGGTGAGGTTCTCACGTTAATATATTTAAAGTGACTTTATTAACAGGGGAGGGAGCAAGGGGGTTGCAGGTCCTCTCCCCACATTTAGTGCTCCTAGGTATGATATGTACAGTGGGATGGCTGCTTTGCTGTGACGTCCCAGCGTGTCCCCTCCATCTATACACTTCTCCTTGTCAAGCACACTCTGCCTGCATCTTGAACATATTCACGCTTTACGAGTTGTAGAACTAAATAAACAAAGAATGAGGGTTTTTAGGAATTTCCTGGAAATCCAAAGTGTTCCAGATTCTGAACTGTAATATCATTTGAGAATAGGGTGTGCCTTATTAAACTACTGATACTACAGAGCGTGTCTGAAATCTTGATACTGAGGCCTTCCAAGATGCAGCTATATATATACCGCATCATAACGATTTTAAAACAATATTCAGCAGCATTGAAATGCTCCTTCTCTGGCAAACAAATCCTGGGTTTCTGTTGGATTATTACTGTTGTTCTAGGGGCAAAATGGGTTGAATGTATTCTTTTACTGTCTTACCAACCACCAGGACACAGCAATGCCAGATGGTTGGGGTTTATAGCCAGCACTTTATGTACATTAAAAAATATTTAATGACACTCTAATCATGCTCAAGAGTAGCCTGGATTTAGAAATAATGTCTCAGCCACCAATCACCTGCAAACAATGAATAACCCCTGAGAAAGAGTGCCAGAAAAAACAAGAGATTGTGTATACCTTCCTGGAATTATGAACAGATTTCTGACTTGATGGAAATTCAAGTAGTGTTGAAAGTTGTGGAAAGGAAAGGTGTAGAAGGGCCATATATATAATAACCCAGAAACACAGCTGTATTATTAAGACAGAAATGTTTAAGTTTAGCATGACGAGAAGTGTGAAGAAATTGAGTTGAAGTGTAGCTAGATATGGAGATAGTGTCTCATTGAAATTTTTCACTTCATGCCTGCAAAAAGGTCTTCAGGAAGTTTAAATAAGAAGAAAATGACACAAACATTATAGTACTTGAGTCACGCCGGATTTGAAGATGACATTTTTATGTCTTCTGAAAGTGTTAGAGATCTTGAAATTGTAAGTAAAGAAGTGAGTGTAGAAAAATAAAGACAGTAAAGTAAGGACAAGTAGGTGGAATGAAAAAAATTAGGTAAGGTCAGTTATTTTAAAAAAGTTATTTGTGTACAACCTGTTTATGCTCAAATAGGGAGAGCTCATCAATCATTAAAATTGCTTCACGCTTCCCAAAATAAGAGCCTGTTTTCTTTACTTGTAATTTTGCCAAGCCAGAAACATCTGTTCTAAAATTTCCCCTACACGCTGAATTTTTGGAAAATTTCAATCCCAATAGATAAGTTTCTTCCAAGAACAAGATTAGACTGAAAAATGCGATGACTTAGCCAGGGCCACAATGGAAAATTGAAAGAGATGAACTAAGCCTGCACCTTAGAATCTATAGCATAGCGTCTCAGTCACAAGGTAGCTCTTCTTTACAGATCAACGTGATATGTATGTTTCATAATTCAATGTGATTTACTAAAAATTTGTGTCCCTGGAGAGAAGCACTTGCCAAAGTTATTCTTTTATATTAACTCCTGCACACTTTAAACACAATAGTCACGTAAAATTGCAAGAGCATAACTAAGCAACTATGGTATCTCTTGGTTGCAATACGTTGCTAGTTATCAGGATGTGATAATGTGGAAAGTAGAAAGGAGGGAATTGATCTTGAAGATTTTTTCTTCATGTAGCTCTCATTATTATTAATTAATTACCACAAATAATACAAATGCATTTTTAATTGTACAGTGTAGGAAAAATAGAAACTGTGTCAGAATATGATAGAGCTGCAGAATTACTATTGGGGAAGGTTTTCTTTTTCTCAAACGACAGTTAGTTACACCACGAGATTTCAGTTCATTTGTCAAAAGAGCCATCTAGAGTTCATTGTTAATAGAATTGGAGAGGAGCCTTACGTAAAAACCGAATTTAGCCCCCTCTATTAGGAGGAAACCTGGATCATGAGCCCAGCTTCACTCTTTGGGCCCATTTCCATAAAATTCAGAGAGGTTTAGTTCAACATACACTGTTTAAGATGCATGCAATTCAAATAGCCTTCTGTAGAGAATCTTCAGTGCATTCATCCTTCCACAAAGAGGTTCTCCATAAAAGCTCTTTCTTTCAAGCCTGATAGCTCCTGCACATGAATAACTTTCACCATGGGAACTCACTGAGGCAGCAAACCCTGATCTTAGTGTCTTTTCAAGAAATAACAGGCTCTTGGAACAATATTCTCTTCACTCCCTTCAGAAGCAATTAACTGCTTCAAGTACACCTGGAGCTTATTAAGTCTGGGAGAGGCCTTAAAGCTACAGTTCACATTTCACTTCAATCTGGTGAGAAATCAAATAAAAGGGTGATTTTAAGAAGTCAGGTAATGCTTATTCCACATTTCTGGCAAGCAAAATATTTTATAGAAGGTGCTTGCTTCCTTTGGCAAGAGAAACCCTATTTCCAGCCTAGGAAGCTTCATATCGTATGAATATTTCATTTCCCTTCACTTTGACTGGAGAAAATGTACAGTAGGATATTTTAAAGGCTTTTCTCAGTTGCCAGCTGTGTGATCTATACAGCCACAGAAGGATCTATGGCATCTGCTAAGACTGCCTGCTTTCAGAAATGACATAGGTGTAGTTATGGTCACCGGCTTGTCGGGACTCTGAGATGGCTGACTACGGGACGACAGTATCAAGCTATTAAGTGATAATGATACTTGATGATATACATTAATTAAACCCACCAAATTAATGACAGCTGTGTCTCTCTAAATATTTCACTTTTGGCTTTAAGTCTACTATCAGCACAAGGATGATTTGGAGAAAAATCTAATAAAATTACTTAGTAACCTTGGTTTGGAAAGTGCATGTACATTCTCTGCTGAACTTTGTGTCTCTTGGACTAAAGCAATTCATAAAGGGTGGCATTACCTGGATGTGAGTTTCCCCTTCTTGGAGAAAGTGAATAAAACCAGAAAATTGTATGGAGAAATGAAAAGCAATTAAAGAACATCTAGGGCTCTAGCTTTCTTTTAAAACTAGGGTAAGGTTTTTGGATGGTCCGAAGTCCTGATGGTCAAAGAGGACAATAAATGGCAGGAGTAAGCACATCTGAGTATCTGGCATCGAACAGACAGATTTCATATGCTGATCACATCAATGACACCCCTGTCACATTTGATCATGCTTTAGGTAAAATCACAAAGATGTAGGTGACAGAACCCTGAAATAAACTTTTCGCTTTGGTAAAACTGCATAGAACTGAGACAGCAAGAATCAATCTACTTGGGATCTAGCAGAAAGAGTAAAATACTGATTTCTAATATTAAAGAGCCAAGACTTAAATGTAAGCACAAAGCACTGCAGAATGCCAAAGCAATGTGGTTGGCTCTATTAGCTAATAGAGGCTATAGACAGCAGATCAGTCTTTCCCTGGAAGATGGATGAGAATTGACTTGCATTTCACTCTTGTTCCATAGCTTGCCTTGCAACTGGCAAGGAGTGTTTATACCTGTTTAAAGACTAGTGATTTTTTTGTTGGTGGTCTAAAGGCTCCACATAAGGTCCAGATGAGGTTCTGAGAAGCGGAAAATAACGCATGATCGAGGAGCCAAGGACATACAGATATATATGAAATTTGGGTAGATAGCCTTTCATCTGGCATTCCCCAATATGTGAATCCTGCCTGAAACTGGCTATTCAGCTTTAATGTTCTTTGAACATATTTTAAATAGGCACAATATAAATGATATTCCCTTCAATTGGCACTTCTCCTGGGACTTGCATGCCTTAGAGCATTTTTAATAACTTACAGACATTACATGAATGTAATGGAAAACTGTCTATTGTTTTTCCACTGACCAAGAAGCATTTACCTTTCTAAGAGTACTAGGATGTTTTGTAACTCTTTCTCTCCAAAAAGAAGCTCCAGCAGGCTGAGAACAGAAAGAAGGACTACGCTGACCATGGCATTGTTTAAATCCTGGGTAATCCATCAGACTGGGTAAAGACAAAGGGACAGCTCACAATATACATATATGTGTAGACGAAATGAAAATATCAAACTAGCTCAAAGTGAGACCTGGGTTCCTGTTATCAGTAGCTCTTCCAAGGTCGGCAAGGGATCGCTTTGTGTGATTTCAGCACACTCGGGAGAAAACACAAGAGTCAGTTTGGGAACACTGTTGAGAGTGAAAACATGGGTCTGAAAGAAAGCAATGGTAAAGTTTGGAGGTTATTCTTAGAGCATGACTGGTAGCTTGAAGAGTAGCATCACACTTGCATTTAAATTTTTTCTGTTCTCCTCTGTTTATCTGGCATTTCGATAAGCAGTTGAGCACTGCCATAAGGCAAGTGTCCTGGAAGTAGTGCTACACTGATGCTTCAAACCACATCTTCTCAATATCTATTGCAACCTAAGTTAAGAAAGGATTTTTTCACTTAACATTTTTTTCTTAGGATTTTTTTAGTGGTGGTGTTGGTGGGTGTTGATTGCATTGATCCTTGTCACTATTTTTTCTTATTTCAGTTGAATTGGTTGTGGCATTAATGGTGGGTAACAGTCTGAGTGGTTTGTGTTTGGCTGTATAGCACAGCATCCATTATAGTTAGGTAAATTAAACCAAGGTAATAATAATAAGTAAATAAAAATAGATAATAATTTCATAGTTTTTTTGTTTCTGATTTATTGGGTCATAGTTTTTGAGACTTATCATAGTCTTTTAAAAGTTCAGTTATAACTTAGCAGGTATACAGTATAATACTTAGAAGTAGGATTGGAAAAGAGAAGTTGTACAGGAAAATGAATGCTATGTGGATAGCACAAGAGAAATAAGAGAAATTAGAAGAAAAATATTTTAGAAGCCTGCAAATTCATTTCACTATGGCTTTGTGAAAATGTATATTTTTGTGGGATTCCATATTTTACAATGGAAACAGAAAGTGAGAACCTACATATTTGACAATTAACTTTATCAATTGTATATATTTGCATTTATAACTTCGAAGTGAACTTTTCTTTTTGGAAGTGTTCAACTACAGTAATGCCTAGAAAGAAGTTACGAAAGAACTTTATGTCCAACTATATCAATAAGTTTACGTTTTCCATGCAATATGTTTCTTTTTGCATTAGGTTTGCTGGAGTCCTTCTCCCCCGCGCCCTCAGATTAGTTTATTTCTGTTTTTTAAAGCGACTTTAGCAGAAGAGAGGAAAGCACTTTAGATCCAGCCTCTGTGAAAGCCGTTTCATTCAGTAAGAAGTTATCTTCTTTTAGCTTGCATTTTTGTACTTATGCCAGGATGTGGTGTTAGGCTTTGAAGATTATTGCTTTCATTTTGTCTGCTTCATGCGATGTTTTGTAGCTATCTTGAAAAATCATATACAAAATAAAATTGTTTTAGCATTTATTCTGGGTATTGGTTTTATATCGAAGAGTG
>NW_009606556.1:6799-8870 GCF_000690535.1 Cariama cristata | reverse complement strand
CATTCTTTCAGTACCATCGGATTTTTCACCAGTCTTAAACTTTAATGCTTCCATTAGATGCTCTCCAGATAAAGTCTTCAGGCCCTGCTTTGGCAATTAAATCCACTTGGGTGAAATCATGTCAAGGTCCATTCACTTTAAATAACTTGCAGGTGCCTAGTATTTTCAGGTAGATCTTCAAAGCCATTGCTCTACTGCTGTTGTAGGTGTCCAAGGTGCTGTCTATAAATTACTTGACATACAGTCCTGGATATCACAACCACAGTTCTGGTGGTGCCAAACAGGTCAGTGGTTAAATACCTGAAGATTTCACACATTCACCTTTTTGCCTTTACATCTAATCATGTCGATATCCTTGAATTGTACGTACCATACAATTCCTTGCATGGGAGAGACCTACAGAGAGGTTGTGTTTGTTCCCAGTTGCTCTAACCTCTGCACCATGGGGAATGCTCTCCAAAGACCTAAGAGACTGAAGAGTTTAAATCCTCAGAGATGGGATTTGAGTGTGGGTCTCCTGCAGTTTGATGGTCTAGTTGGGTCTACTGCATTACTTATGCTCTCTGACTTACTACTCCTGGCTCTCTGCTGTGGTCATGGGGACTAACCTGTGTTAAGCACCTCAAACCAGAAGAGAGCTCACATCTGAGATCCTCTGAGTCAACCAATGTCCAGCCAGGAGATGGGTGGTTCTCTGCCTGGGAGTGCTGGTAGATACCCTTATTCGCATTTCCTATTTTGTGTAATTTCCCTGCCTTCGGCGGATGTTATTCTCACAAGCCTATTTCTTCAGGAGCTTCAAGGCAGCAGGAGCCTGTGTGCCTGTCGTGGGGTTATGGATTCGACCGAGTAGCAGGGTAATTAGGTTCAACATTGCAACAATTTACTTTGAAGTCCATTACGTGGACATAGCCTTGTTAGTTTATCTCTGAAGACTAGAGAATGGAATAGGGGGATAATTATCAAGAAAGGTAGAAAAGACAGCCCCAACAAATAATGTCAGGAAAATTAGGAGGTCTCAAAATAAAGGAATTGACCTTGTAGTGTATAAATAATGACAAACAGTGGAACAAAGGTTGTGCTTTTATTTTGAGAAATGAGACAAAGGACTTGACAATACTCACAGATAAATAGAAGCATAACATCCACAGTAACCTCAACTGTCAGAGGTCATTCTGGAGTCACATTTTACAAGTCACAGGCTTCAAGTCTTCTTTGGTAATATTTCAGCAAATAAAACAAAACCAAACTTCCAAGATTTCTCACTAACCGTAGCAGCTATTCATCATTCTAAATCTCTACCAGCATTTTCAGAGCTTTTCTGTCACAGTCACCGGAGTGGCAGGAAATTCCTGTACAGAGCTCGTCTTTTCACCCAGCAGTTCCAATTACTTCGGTCCTTGACTGCCGCTTTGACAGCATCACTTCTGAGCCATCCAGCAGCGTGATAAAAATTAGGAAACAACAAAAACAACGCGTAGCTTTTGAATAGACTATTTCTTAATAAGTGTTTGAATATGTGTCAGTTAATTACCATGCTCTGTGGTCACAAACCAGAGTGGATTTCACCATTTATATTTCTTTCATCTGTAGTCAAGCGTTTCTTCTCTGAGACCCGTCACAATAACTGATATAGTTTCCTCGTGTCTTCATTGTGAGGCAGAGTTGGGGTTTTTAACTATTATTGGCATTATCCTATACTTTATAATGAGTATAAATGGATTTTTTAAAATAACCAAGTACGGTCAGAAATTTTTTGAGACTTTCATAGACACTCTTACATTTTAAACATGAACAACTTCAGGTACATGTATGAAAGTATTTTTAATATATTAAAAATCTGAAGCAGAAAATAGTATAACTTTAATCAGAAAAGACTGTTGCTGTTTCACCACACACTTGCCATTAATTAATAGTCTGTGTTTTGAGTATAGTCATAGCCTTGCTATTTGAAACGATTCCTTGGGAACATTTTTTTACAATAAAAAAATTTATTAACGTACTTGTGTCCACTGGGCTTGTAAAGACCAATTTCTAGGAGAGTCTGAATAAAACAATGACAGTCCTGCTG
>NW_009606556.1:0-6768 GCF_000690535.1 Cariama cristata | reverse complement strand
CTGTGAAGCTTTAAGACTGAGTTTCCCTTTGTTAAAAATCAAAATGTGTCAGAAATCTACTGACTCAGAATAAAATTGCAGGTTACAATTTCACCCTTGGGCTTAATCAAACATGTGGTGTAATATCAAATTTATTGTGTACTTTTGCTTTGAGCTTTGCTGACATTTCAATGCCATCAGCTGTAGAAATGTCGAAAAATGTGATTGTCTTTTTCTGCATTTGGATATGGTGCCACAGTTCACCTTGGCTTTAACAAGTTTCATGATATTGTCCATTTTTTAAGCCGATAGAGGCCATTTTAAAGATCATATTTGTGTATATAAAGAATCTCATATCACTAAGGTTATTATAATGAAAAACGACTATACTACTTTTCACACGCTACTATATTGTTGATTTTAAAGTCCATAATTCTTGATTACCATATTTATGAATGCAAAGATTATGTGATGGAATATGATAAATATATAAATAACTTACTGGCTATTTTTTTTTCTTTTCAGATATTTAATTGTTATATTTGAGACCTCAAAGCATATTCTTTTTATTGTAATTGCACAAAGAAATAAACCTGAACGAAACGTATGCATTCAGTATCATATTGCAGATACACTTTGTTTTTCAAGCAGATAAAAAGCTTTTAAGTGGTTAAGACACATGCATTATGCCCACGCATGTGTATAATGTGTATATATATTGTTTTAGTGTACATGCATATAAAAAGGCATAAAATAAAGTAGAGGTTTGAAATCTTATTTGCTTTCTGTATTAGTTACATTGTGAAAAATACTGTTCATCTGTATTTGGAATTAGTGTTGAGTTTTCTGCTATTAATTTCTTATTTATTCAGGCATCTCAATTTTACAAAGGAAATTTAATAGTGCTTAGAAGAATGCCATCTTTCTTGCGTTTGATACAGAAATAAAGTAATTCTTAACACCGCCCTGCCTTCAAGTACCTCATACATGCTGGAAATGAATGTTTGCACACACACGTGAAGTAGGCATTATTACTGTATTTTAAGAACACAAAAGGTGAGACATGGGAGGACTATATGGTTAGATCCACAGATCTAGGTGTCTAACTGCATCTCTGTCTCCAAGGCCCTCTCAGCTCACATGCTCACATATGGAGGCTCTCCTATGGTTCTCACATATAGCAGCTCTCCTACGTATGGCAAACGCTGCTTGTCCCAGCTGCCGCTGGAACGGGGGACATAGGGATGGCAACTCCTTACATCGGTGGTGTCTCTTGAGACCCTTTGTCATGAAATCATTCCCTCATCTGCCATCTAATCAGGGTGGTGCTTATGCTCTTTTTAATAGAAGCTTCCACCCACTAAGTTACGTAGGTACCTCTTATCAAGCACATCCAGACATGCTTGTCTCCATACTGTTGACCTAGTGGACAGCCATCTGCTGCCATACCGCAACTGAAGAATGTGTTCAAGCGCAGCGTTAATACAGAACTGATGCAAAATTTGCTTAAGCTTGCACAGGCTCTTATGCCATAACTGAGAAAACGCAGCTCTCCTGAAAGCCAGTGCTAAAACTTCAAAGCTGTGTTTTCTTCTTATTTTGTTCCTGATGCCCTTTAGGAAATCAAATTCTTTATTTTTTTTCTGTAACTATGAAGTCCATATGAAATGCTACTTATTCAGTGCCGTGTGAATACCAGTGATTACCTTTTAACATAAGTGCAACTCAAAAGATTATTACACTCTGATTAGTACTTCCTATTATTGTTTGTTTCTAGGTTCCTGTTTTTCTGTAGACCCTCATCTGCTGCCTACAGAGAATGCTGGATAGCATATGGAACAGAAATGAGCCTTAAGTGACATTCACACCTCCTAATCTGAGCTACTTGCAACTGTTTTATAATCTTACAAGAGAAGCATTAACAGCTGACTGAGACCACAAATGCTGCAGGTAACAGTCACAAGGATAAGTCATGGAGAGCCTGCTCTTGCAGGTCTGGCTGGGATCCTTCACACTGTAAGCCAAATGTTAAACATCCTTCACGACCCACTAAATTCTGAACTGCTCTTTGGCAGTCCTAAACAGGGAATGACTTCGTAGCAGTGAGCATTGAATGCTATCACATTATCCAAACTTTTGCGTTCAAATTCCATCTTGCCTATGAGGTGAATGAAATTTACCACCCTGTCAGGTACTGACCGTACTGTAGCATCTCTTACTTTTTTTAACCGTTCTGTATAAAAATCATTCGCCATCTCTGTCCCATTTAAGGTCATTTTTGCCAGTGTTCTCCCAATTTTCTCTTTCTATTCAGTGTTGCCAGTTGTAGTTAATTTAATATTTTGAGTTTTTCCACAGTCTAATCTGTGGGGGTCAGTCACAGTCCTGTCTGGGGGGGGTCAGAGGCCACATCCAGACTGTTCTAGGTTGGAGTATCATCTTGACATCTGGACTGCAGGTCGGCTGCCATCAGGTGCTCATGGAAGGCCCAATAAAATGGCTGCAGCCCTAACATGCTGCCCTTTATTTCTTTTTAATAGTCATGTTTTCTGCACCATGTATGACCCATCACCTCAGCAAGCAGCTCTAGACAGGGGCTCTGTTCTTCACCACCACAATAACCTCACTGACCGACTGTAGCGTGGCAAGACAATACAAATCAGAGAAAGGTGTCAAAAAGAAGTGATGCTCTGGGAAAGAGGTGAACGTGTTGTCATGTGAGGCAATATCCCAACGCTTGCTGTGGGAGCAATCATCTGTTCTGCCTGGGCCAGAGAACCGCAAACTGGTGCTGACAATGGTCCTCAGCTCAGCGATACACATGTCCAGCTGCCACTGGTTGGAGCTGATGTGACGGTCAGGGCCACTGGGTCATGCCGGTTTTTGGCTACTGTCATTCTCTGTCTTTGGGATGATCAAGAACAATTTTAAATTCCAGGATGCCATCCTAATAGCCTTGTACCATGGTCTACCACCACTTCTTTACTATGAGCATGCCCTTTTCTAGGTACATCAAGAGTTCACTGCATTTCCTCTATGCTAAAATAAAAGGTGATAATATAAATGTTTTTGCAAACAGAGCTATATCAGGTTTTAATTTTTTAATATTGGTTTGCAATCAACACAGGAAGCTTAGAATGACAGTGACCACAATGTACCTAATTTCAAAAACGTTGCTGGAAAAACAAAGCCAAAAATCCCCTTAATTTTGAAAACAGGAACTACAGCAGAATGAAGAAACTTCTTAAAGAAGAAACTGGAAAGGACAGCCTTAATATGAATTAAGAAAAAACTTGCAAAACCTATAAAAAAGAGAATTTATTTTTTTTTCAAATACATGAAGAATAAGAAACTTACAAGAAGGAAACAAAAGTTTGTAAAGACATTAGACAATCAAGGCATGTAAAAAAGATTTAGGGAAGATAAAGCTGAAACTACAAACATTTTTTCTTTATCTGTGTTAACTGTGGAGAAACTTGAGTCCCATGTCTGAAGCCCTTGAAAAACAGGTTCTGACATCAAAGCATCTGTTTCAACAAAAGAATTCATGGAAAGAAGTTACAAAATTAAGATTAAAAGATAACTTGGCATGTATGAAATCAAGAACTTTAGAGTAATTTAAGTATGAGGATGCCAGACTATTTACTACAGCATGTAACTGTTTGCTTTAAACTGCTTTGATACCTAAGGAATGGAAGGTGCACATAAAATGGTGATTTTAAAAAAAAAATTCCAAGGACGATCAAGAATTCCAAGGACAATCAAGGAAACTACTTCTTGCCATTTGAACTGGGCAAATACGAACAGAATAGAAGAACAGAATTAGTAGACACAGGAATAAACATGATACATTGTGTGAGGGGAAGCAGTGTGACTTTTGTAAAGCCAAGTCACATCTAAAATCTTGAGTACAGTTCACTGGAGGAGTCAGCAATCACATAGATGAGAGTAATCCAGCTGCCAAAGTTGTCTTGCAATTCCAAAAGGCTTTTTACAATGTTCCTTGTCCTTTTTACAATGTTCCCGTTAAACAGACTATGCTGCCACTGTGTAAGAGGCAAAGTCTTTGAATGAATGAGTAATTGCTCAAAATGTGGAGACAAAATAAGTTTATATAGTCAATTTTCTCAGTTGAGGGAGGGTACTAGCAGAGACCTACAAAAGTGTATGCTAGACGTGTGCTCTTCGAGGTAATAGAAAATGAGGTGGAAAGGTGGGCGAAAAGTGAGTTGATAAAGTTTGTTGGTATTACAAAGTTATTCAGGACAAGAAGGATGAGAACCAACTGAGAAGAGTTGTAGAACATAATACTTGGTCATAAAAAAGCAAGTGAAATGAAATGTAAACAAATGTTAAGTGATGTCCACGGGGAAAAATAACCTCAGCTTTAATTATATATAAATCCTAATTTAACATGCACAACCTGTCACTCAGGAATGAGATCTTCCAATTGTAAATAGTAGATAACTGCAGAGAAACAGTTCTATGAAAACGTCGGCTCAAAACAGAAAATGTCAATATGCCTTGCTGTAACTCCACAGTGTGCCCTCACCTTGAACACTGTATATACTTCTGGTTCACTTTCCTCCCCTCCCTCCCCACGTCAGAAAGATACAGAGGAGGCAACAAGGATGATCAAAAGTATGAAACAGATTCAGTATGATTTTTAATTAAATGTCTTAAGATTCTTTAGGCAAGAAAAAAAAGACAAGTGAAGAGGGATGTGACAGCAGCTTATAAAACCATTAAGGTCATGGAGGAGTTAAACAGGGAATGATTGTGCACTGTCTCTTCTAAAGAGGAAAAGTAGCTATCAGTTGAAATTAGAATATAGCAAGTTCAAAACAACGAAAAAAACCCCTTTCATGTAATTAAGTTACTACAGCACATTTGTGGTGTTAAAAGTTGATAGAGGCTTGAAAAAGAATTGGAAGAAAAATCCATGATCTACTCAAAAAAGGTATTGAATAAGAATTATCTAATTCAGCTAGCTCTGAACTGCAAATATATGTGGCCTGGAAGAGCAGACTCAGGAAATATAATTGTTCTTCCATAGGCATCTGCTGCTGGCTAATGTCAGAGACAAGATAATGAGCTACTTTGAACTTGGTCTTACCTGGTACAGAGATGAGTGGTCTATTATGTTCTCTACTTATTTTTTATATTTCACTAAACAAACATTCTTTTCCTTATATATCTCTATAAACAGAATTAACAAGTACTTAATTGTTGTATTTGGTACAGTTTTCTTTGTAGACAAGTTTATTTAAGTTATTAAGATATGCAAATGTACCTCAATTTTCATGCTATGGGTGGAGCACAGGACACTGCTACTGTAGACATGAAGAACAGTGACACTTTGGTTTTGAGGTGTCCATTGTAAAAATATTATATTGCTACCAGTAATCAGCTCTTGTTGTGTTAAGATCTTGCTTAAGACTGTCCGCATTTGAGGAGGCACAGATTCTAAGCCTCTCTATTTTAAGAAGTTCATTAGCCCCACAAATTAGAATTCAATAATCAAATGGAACATGATATATGGGCCACACCTATGTAGCCAAGCTGATCATCTGTGTTCCTTGAGGGTCAAATTTGTCTGATTAGCAACTCTGCATACACATTAAGCTCCAGCCTCAGCTAAAAGCACTTTTGGCAGAGAAGCCCAGGCGTGAATGAGGGAGAAGTTTATGCAAGGCTCAAACTCTGACCTGCTGTAAGGACATGGAAGCAGTCTGCACCAGCTTTGGCCGAGGGCCACAGAGCATTTTCCAGTGTGGATTGGAAAGCAGAGCCAGTCCCTAAGACCCCTTCTTTTCTGTCCTGATGTGTCCTCTGAGGAGTGGCAGAACAAGGAGCTTAAAGTTAACAGACAACCAGGCACTTTCTCTGGACAGTGTGCTAGCAGCACTGTTAACTGCCCTTTGCACTCTCACAACTGAGATCTGTTTCCCAGCACGTTTCATATTTCACATGGCACGCAAATGAATTAATCTTCAGAGTGTTCCTACGCAGTAGGTAAATGTTGCTTTTAAATAAAAAACCCCAGCCACCCAACTTGTCAGAAGACAGGAGCCAGGCAGTGACAGGAAGGCTTCTGAAATTACCCTGCGGCTAGGCTCAGAATTCAGGAATTCTTTTCATTCCTGGTATTGCGTTGAGGTCATCTCGCTCTTTGATGTAGCCTAGAAAATGAAATGAGCTATTAAAATCTGGATACATTTCCCCATTAAATTAGAAGCATTTACAAGTCCAGCATTGCACATAAAACATAGATAGCACTTCTCTTGATAAAACCATAATCAGATTTTGTTTCTTGTACGTTTTGGATTGTATGACCCGTATCCTCTCTTTCTCTGTTTGGCTTGTGGTTTACTTCATTACGTAATTGTTACATCTACTTAAAGGTCAGCCAAAGTAAAATTATATTTTGTTGGAGATGAGATGTAAACAAATGTTTGATCTTGCTCTGCCATTTTTCTTAGGCCTTCTGCAGAGCTGCGTTACAATGTGCCAGTACTCATAAAAGGAGATATATTTGGCTGTGGATGTCGTTTACCTAGAATTCAGTAAAGCCTTTGACACCATTTCCCACAGCATTCTCCTGGAGAAGAAACTGGCTGTTCATGGCTTGGATGGGTGTACTTTTCGCTGGGTAAAAACCTGGCTGGATGACTGGACCCAAAGAGTGGTGGTGAATGGAGTTAAATCCAGTTGGCGGCCAGTCACAAGTGGTGTTCCCCTGGGCTCAGTACTGGGGCCTGTTCTGTTTAACACCTTTATCAATGATCT
>NW_009606555.1:14841-30939 GCF_000690535.1 Cariama cristata | reverse complement strand
GCAGCCTGTGGAAAGGACTCACATTGGAGCAGGAGGGGAGTATGAGGAGGAAGGAGCGGCAGAGACAACAGGTGATGAACTGACTGCAACTCCCATTCCTCATCGCCCTGTGCCACTGGAAGGGGAGGAGGTAGAGAAATAGAGAGTGAAGTTGAGCCCGGAAAGAAGGGAGAGGTGAGAGGAAGGTGTTTTAAGATTTGATTTGATTTCTCATTGTCATACTCTGATTTTGATCGGTAATAAATTAAATTAATTCCCCAGAGTCAAGTCTGTTTTGCCCGTGATGGTAATCGGTGAGTGATGTCCCTGTCCTTATCTCAACCCAAGAGCCCTTGTTATTTTTTTTTCTCTCCCCTCTCCAGCTGAGGAGGGCAGTGATAGAGCAGCTTGGTGGACACCTGTCATCTAGCCAAGGTCAACCCACCACACCCTAGAACTGGCTTGGCTAAGTTCCCTAGTATATGTTTCTTTTTCTAAAAACTGGTGAATAGTTTATAGCCTTACATCTCCAACATCATCCTGTGCTCCATTTCTGGTCATGCCATGTCTGTTCTCCTATACGTTGTGTCCTATGTCCCTGCCATTGGAACCCTCTGCTCTCAGGCCAGGCTGGTACCCCTCTGCGGTGTATCTGTCTTACATAAATATGTGCATTGTTGGAGTCATACATGGGGTTACTACTTGCTACTGTTCTCCATATAAGAATTATGTTAAAACACACAGAGAGAGAAGTGCACGTAAAATTTAGTAGGCAGAAACAACCTCCTGGTCATTGGAAAAATTGCTGTTAGAACTAAACAAAGAAAAAGAAAGCACGTCAAAACAAATTCATACACAGCAAGCTGAACAGTCTTCAGTGCTCAGGCCTTGTACAGTTAATTTAAATCTTCTGGCTACTGACTAGCAATGACAATAGTGTATACACTGAACTACAGGGCTTCGTTATCTTCTTCATTTTGGTGTCCTAACCTGAAAACCCTCAATCTTCCTTATTCTTCTAGACTACCCCCACAAAGATGTTGTGCTAATTCTTTGCAGTTTCTTCACTCATAATTCTTCTCTTTGTGCTATCTCCATATTGTCCTGGCCTCTACCTTGGCAGAGAGGCAAAAGGCCAATTATTTTCCTGTTGTCGGACATAGTAGGAACAGTATTTGGTAATATTCGTCTCTTCTTGTGGAGGTTTCATTTAGAATCATAGTGATTAAAGACCTGTGGTGGATGTCTTGTTGAGGTTTGCCAGTGACTTTGCTCTCACTTATAGTAGTAGAAAATAATGACTATTTCGAGTGAGATGAATCTTTTTCTGCTGAAAAGACGAAATTGGAAATTACAGAGAAATCATGAAAAAAAGCCACTGTCTTCAGCTAGAGGGAAAAACTAGATCAGACTTATCTTTGCCACGTTTTGTACACTGTCTGTAGTTGGTCGCCTATGTTCTAGAGGTTTTATCCCCAAACTCTAGTCCTGCCTTTAGCACCATTTCATCTGACTGGAAAATAGGAACAGAACCCAGGTCCTGTCTTTATAATCAGTCCTAACTAAAGCAAATTCCTAAATACTTTTGACGATGATACCTGTGTAATGACTGAGAAGAACGTTAAGGATTAATGTACTGCCTCGGACACTGCAAGGTCATCCTGGGCTGCAATGCTTTTCTCAGCACTACTTCCAAGAATAGCACTTGAACCTTGATTGCAGTCTTGCTTTTCTAAAGTGTCACCTGGTAACAAAATATATACCCAGCGATTAGTTTTTTCAACTTAAGCATGTTTTGTGGCTGAATTTCCCCAAACTTCTCCAATTCGAACATTTGCTGCTTGATTAAAAGGACAGCAAAAGCTTAGTCACAATAAGTTATTATAAAAGCTACTGAGCTTCAAAATGACTTTAATTAAGTACTGTTTTTGATGCATTCCTGCCATACATTTATATTTGCATTATTAAAAGTGGAGATTTATACGGAGAGATATTTTATTTTTTATTCTTTTCTTCTAAAACTTTTGCACTTTGAGTGCCTGTGTTTAATCCTTCTGGCAGAAGGAGGAAAGCTGTAAGTTGCACATTTGAACAGAGGCATACGGTTGAACATTAAATGAGTACACAGTTATAGGCAAGCCCAAAAAAGGTCATGTAGAAAATGAAATACTCCCTTCCTAGTTGTAAAGCAGGCATACATGGACTCTTTAGTGAATTAGCATCTTATCCACTCCTGTTGATATATGGTTTTGAGGGGTTATAAGGACATACATATTCAAAGAGAAAAGGAAAGTTCACCAGGTGCCAGTGCTATTAAGCTTCATCTTCTCATCCTGTCTTTTGTATCTTCAGTACCTGTGGCAATAATTTTAATCCCAACCTTGTATTTATAGCCAGTTTAGCTAAATTCTTCTACTGTTTATACCAGTGTGACACTGGAGCTTTTCTTTTTACATACATCAATGAAAAAGAAAAAAAAAAATCAACGTACTTATGGTTCAAATGAAAAGAGAACTACTGGGATTAATACTTAGAACCTGCCTGGAAATAAGTAGCCTTGATAGGGGAAGCTGTGGGAATGAGGGTTGGGATCAAGTTGGGTTCTACCCTAACAGGCAGGATGGGGAGGGAGCTGTAGCAGGGAAAATATGCCTGCCTCTAAAACATTTGCTGCAGCCATGCAGAGAAAACTTATGCAGGTAGCAGCATGAAATTACTTTCTTCCCTCTTCTACACGGCTCTCCTCTATTTCCTAGCATGGCTTTCAGGATCATTGCCTTAACTGTTCCACCTCCTTACCACAAATGGGGAGCCAGGTAGTCTTCTCACCTTTCCAGGCATCTAAACCACTTGCCTGGAGAACAGTACACACAGATTGGTCGACAACTTAGAACTGCAGAATCATTTAGGTTGGAAAAGACCTTTAAGATCATCGAGTCCAACCATAAACATGACACTGCCAAGTCCACCACTAAACCATGTCCCTACGCACCACATCTACATGTCTTTTAAATACCTCCAGGGATGGTGACTCCACCACTTCCCTGGGCAGCCTGTTCCATTGCTTGATAATGATTTTGATGAAGAAATATTTTCTAATGTCCAATCTAATCCTCCCCTGGCACAACTTGATGCCATTTCCTCTCATCCTAACTTGATAGGCTTTTGAAGAAAAGGACAAAGCAATGCATAAGTATCTCTCTCTGGCGCAACTAAAAACATGTGATAAAGTAGGCAACTGATACTAGCGACAGCAGTCATGAAAAAGAAAAAGGCATAGATGTTTAATGGTAACAGCTTGTGAAGGACACAGCCTCAGCTTTCAGCAAGTGAGGAATAAATGCCACATTTGACTGAATCTTTCCTATCTCATACAAGCTTTCCCTCTGCTTTTATCATGTGTGAGCAGAATTTGGCACGGTAAAAATGGCATCCTCCTCCTGTCAAGTGGGTTTGCTCCTACAGTGCTCATGAGTAGGCACTGTCCAGGATGATTCAGAGAGTGGAGCCTCCTCCGGATAAGCATGAATTGTGCTGCTTTGAATCAGACATGGTATGATTTTTACTTACTGCTGTAAATTGGCTTTGTTTGCATATCTGTGTGTCAGTTTTGCCTACATAGCGAAATGTTATCTGCCTCCAGTTCCTTCAAAAAGGGAAGATGCATGTCTCAACACATTAGGACTATTTATCCAGGGAGCACTCAGGTTATGGTCTGTTTCAAAGGTATCTCTCTATACTGGGACTGTTGTAAATCTGTATCCTTCAAAAGGATATTGTACAGAGGTTCATGACTTCAGAGTGCCACAGCTGCTTAACAGACATTAGTGAGAGAAAGTTTGTAGAGGCCTTTCAGATGCTTCAAGTTTGGGATAGTTGTGGCAGGAGGGACAGGACACAGGAAGAAGTACCTTTTCTGGTGTAGTCAATCACAGGTGGAAGACTTGTGGTTTCATAGAGTCTTCTTACGCCTTTTTCATCCATCTCACAACCCTCTGAACGGTCCAGCTAAAATCTGAGCCATGATTTCCACCAGTATGGAATGTCCAGTCTCTGATATCAGATGTATTTTTCTAAACATTTTTCTAATAATTTTTGTAAGCATTTAGAAAAGAGGAAAATACTTCTTTATATATATTGTGCACTTGTGCACATCTGTTGGTCAGCGTGTTTGGGTGTTCAGGGCTGCCAGTAAAGACACAGCACTCAGTCTGTAGCTGTTTTCTTATATTGTCACACTTAAAAATCAGAATGGGAATGCTTTTCAAGCTGGCTGTATTATAGCTTTGCAAATTGTGAAGAAGAGATGAAATGTCAAGGGCAACTGCATGTTGCATTTGTGTAATTATTTTATTATCATTTCCGATTTATAGCAGATGGCTGTGAAGCCATTATTAGAAATAACATTATGTATGTATGTTTGTGAGAGAAAGAAGGAAAGAGATTATTTATTAGTAATACAGTGCTGCCTTCTGCTTTTGAGTACTAGACATACTGAAGTGATTGGCATGCCTGGTGCACCTTCCTCAACCTATTTTTTCTGAAAAGAAGCGGTAGAAGTTATTATAAAGAGGGTGTTAGGACCATCATAAAACAAAATCAAATCAGTCTTTAGAATACATAGGATACATTTAGAGGGAGCCATAGAGGAAAATGATTTATGAGAAAACATCACCAGGCATACAGGACCATTTGTTAAAGATCACGATGTATGTGAATATTATCTCTTTATAGACCTGAGAGGGCTCAAGGGGCCAATAAGGCATAAATTCAAGCTAGAAAAAATGATAAACTTTTAGTTTGAAGGGGAAAAAAATTACCTTTTTACTGGTTTCATGAAAAAAGATGACGAGAGGAACCTCCACAGTAAGCTAGAGATCACAGGATTTAAATTTTTTTTTTCTTTAGTCACTTTGATTCATGGAAGGGAGATACAGTGTATCCTGATGTCTGGGTATTTATGTTATAAAGCATCAGTATGATCTTATAACAAAAAAGCTGCAATAGAGCAGGACCCTGCTTCTGTTTCCTACAGTTGTTTCCCGGTCCTAGATTCACCTCTCCCTTACGTTCTGTTTTCTGTGTCTTCACTCCGTCGTCTCACCCAGTGCTTTCCTGGCACTCCATGTTGTTCCCACCCACCCTCTAAAGATCAATTCCTACCCAGCTACGATTAGGCTGGTTTCTGGCTCCAGTTTAAGGCTCAATCAACCCACTGAAATTTAGTCTCCCTATCTCCATCCACTATTCCTCCTTTCCATCATTGCCTCTGTGAATATATTCCTTGCCCTGTTTTTTGTTATCTCCTGTACAGATATTAGATGATTTCCACAGTGTTAGTCTTGGGTGTAGCTTAGGCCTGGACTTCAGTCTGCTGCATCACCTCTTATGGAGGTAGGGTGCTGCAAGCATGGAACTAGGAACTCAACAGAATTACTGAGGCTAGAGCTAATCACTTGTTTACTGTTAAAAAGAATACATTACTTATGATTTTCCAAGGCTTACGCTTTGGCTGGATTAAGTGGCTTTTCATAGGGACAGCAGAAGGTACCTTCTTCAATTATGGATAACTCTAACACGGCAAGGACTTGCTTCAAAGCACTAAGGTGCTAAAGGAGCTAGATTTTCTCAGAGGAGGAAAAAAAAAAATGGAACCAGAAAATTTTAGTCATACATTACATTGTCCTTTTACTTTACTTTTGGAATTGTTAGAAACATTCTAGCTGATCTTTAGAAAGTAATGCTTAGCTTGAGACAGATTGACTGGATGAGAAAATTGTGGTCCAGACCGTAAATGTTTGGTTGAGTTCTGAACTCAGAAAAGGGTCTTTCACTGGGAAGTGCCAATGTTAGCAGCCCAGTTTACAATCTAAACATCTTTTATGGGTCCTTTTAAACTTAAAGCAGACATTTAATATCTTTGTATTGGGTTTAAATGGTAAGGTTTTTGTAGCCAGGGGAGGAGGAGGGAGGCTTCAGGGGTGGCTTCTGTGAGAAGAGATCAGGAGCTGCTCCCATGTGAACCAGAGCCAATGCCAGCCAGCTCCAAAACAGACCCACTGCTGCCCAAAACTGAGCCCAACTGCAACACTGGTGATGCCTCTGTGATTATGTATTTAAGAAAGGGTAAAAAACAATGTGCAGCAACTGTGAGAGAGGAGTAAGAAAATGAGAGACAAACAGCCCCGCAGCCCCCCGGTGAGTGCAGCAGGAGGAGGAGGTGCTGCAGGCCCGGAGCAGAGATTTTTTTTTCTGCGGTCCCGGAGCAGAGATCCCCCCCAGCCCCTGGGGCAGCCCACGGTGAGTCCGGCTGTCCCCCGGCAGCCCACGGAGACCCACGCTGGAGCAGATCCCCACCTACAGCCCGGGGAGGACCCCACGCCAGAGCAGGGGGATGCCCGAAGGAGGTTGGGAGCAGGCTGGAGCAGGCTCCTGGCAGGAGCTGCAGCATGTGGAGGGGAGCCCATGCAGGACCAGGTTTTCTAGCAGCAACTGTGGTTTACTGGGGACTCACGCTAGAGTAGACTGTTACTGAAGGACTGTACCCATGCTGGAGCAGGTCTTGAAGAACCATGGCCCATGGGAAGGACCACCGTTGGAGAAGTTTGTGAAGGACTGTGTCCTGTGGGAGGCACCCCACACTGGAACAGGGCGAGAATGTGAGGAGGAAGGAGTGACAGAGGTGAAGTGTGATGAACTGACTGCAACTCCCATTCCCCATCCCGCTATGCCACTCAAGGGGAGGAGGTAGAAGAGTCAGGAGTGAAGTTGAGCATCAGAAGAAGCTGGGGTAGGGACAAGGTGGTTTTAGCTTTGTTTTGATTTCTCATTATCCTAGTCTGTTATTAATTGGCAATACATTAAATTAATTTCCCTGTGTCAAGTCTGTTTTACCTGCAACGGTAACAGGTGAGTGATCTCCCTGTCCTTATCTTAACCCATGAGCTTTTCCATTGTATTTTCTCCCCCTGCTCTGCTGAGGAGGGCAAGTGAGAGAGAGGTTTGGTGGGCACTTGGCAGCCAGTCAATGTCAATCCAACACGATCTTTTATGAAGTCAGTGTTGTTAGTATTGATTCAGTCATGACAGTGACTTCCTAAGTCATGTTTCTCTTACTCAGACTGAGTGAGCAGTAGGTGAGAATATTTCTGGCTATTTAGCTGTTTGGCCCCAACTCGAATCTGAGTTACATGCATACAATTTAGGAATATTGAGAAAGACATTCTATTTTTCCAAAAAAAAAAAATAATTGTGAAATAAATAGAAAAGCATTCTTTTTCAGCATTTTTTTCTCACAGTGTCCAAGTATGAGCAACAATAAACAGCTGTAACCTGGCAGTGGTAATAATCTCTTGCTCTTCTGTGATTGCTTTCTCTTCATTATTTTTTTAATTTTTATGTTTCTATGTATATAATATGTACATTCATCAGAATTATTTTTTTAACCTGAACTCTAAACATTTAGGATGGCGCAAATCAAGTGCAAACTTACATATGTAAACTCTATGGTATACACCTGTATGTATGCAATGTTTGATGCTGATAATTTTCACTAACAGCGTGGGAGAAGCATACAGATTTGTAGAATGATGGTAATAATGTGAAACAGCTAAGTAAATCATTCTAGTATTTGTATTTCGTTATAATAGAATATTATCTGAAGTTTGATTTTTAAATCACTGCTTTTCATTTTAAGGACACATTTTTTTCTACTGAGGGTGTGATTAAGCTCCTAGTGATATCAGTAAAAGACGGACTTGGCTTAAAATAAGCATGTAACTCACATTATCATTATGGTATGATAATTACATGCATCATCAAAAGCAGAATGTGCCCCTAAGTGCGTTCTAATGTAAACTCTAGTGTGTACTGTACACATGTTCTGTAGCACATTTTAAAACCTGGGGGATAATATCTTTATGGGAAAATTGCAGATTTGGGAATGCATTGTATATCAGGAATGATTATTAACTGCATAAGTGTGAATGTCATTGTATTGCAAAAACCTGTGAATGTCCCTCTCTACCTTTATACCACAGTGTAGAATTGCCAATAAAAGGCCGAAGGGAGCTCAGTTATTCCAGCTGAATGCCAGGTGTGTGGAATCTGTGGATCCTACCTCAGCTCAAAGGTTTAGGTGGTACCCTGGATTTATCTAATATTCAGGTTGACTTTGTCTCCATGAATCTGCCTAGCTTGTGATTAACCAGATGTATTCTACTGGGGCAATTAAGATTTCCTTAACAAGATACTTTAAATCTCCATTCAATGTTGAGTTAATCCTTGGATATGATGTTAGTTTTTTACATATATCACCGAAGTAATTTTTTTTTTTTTGCGGTAATGAATGAAGTTACTGCTTTCTGACGTCTCCAGTGTTCTTGTCATGTAGTACATAAACCCTTTGCTCTCCTGTACCAATGTCAGAGATGGCGTCACCTGAGTATTTTAGATAACTGTCTGGTTTACATGATACTTTCTGTCTTGTTGCTTTTTCTCCTGTAATAGCCTTCCAGCAGTTCAAAATTTTGGGGTCTGAATCTCTGACTTACATGCCTTCCCAGAGAAATAAGTGCATAAGAGAAAAAAAAAATATTTATAATATGAAATCTCATATGTCAATTATGCTCATACTTGCTCAAGTCTCCCTCCAAATTAGCAAAACTCAATTTAGCTGACTGACACCTTGCCCACAGGTGACGTGTACCAAGACTGAAAAGTGACTGTATGTTATATATAGTCCCATATCACAGTATTCAAAATAATAAGATGTGCCATATGTCTTCAGTCCTTTTACTCATATTTCTAAGTGCTATTCAAGGTCATCTTTCGATCATCAAGGATCATGTCCAGGTGAGTTTTGAATTATCTCCAGAGAAGGAGACTCCACAACTTCCCTGGGCAGCCTGTTCCAGTGCTCTGCCATCCTCAAAGTATAGAAGTTTTTCCTCAGATTAAGATAGAACTTTCTGAGTTTCACTTTGTGCTCATTGCCTCTTATCCTGTCGCTAGGCACTACTGAAAAGAGCCTGGCCCCATCCTTTTGACACCGACCCTTAAGGTATTTATAGGCATTGAATCAATGCAATTTGGATCAAGCAAAAGAACTTAGGTAAGTAACAGGAAAGAGGTGCAGGAGAGCTGTATCTGGGCAAAGAACAGTTCTGACTGCAGAAGTGAAGCACTTGACCTGTATCTTCACAGGTTTCGATAAGGATCTCAGCATCAGTAACAGGCACTATCGTTGTCCTCTAAATCACTTCCCAGTTGCCAGTCAGCCCAATAACTGCTCAAGTCACACCACAGATGCTGTGACACATAGTTCCTTATACAGGCAGGTTTCTCAAACCTGTGCTCCTCTCTTCATCCTATGAGCATGGTTGGATCCTGTGAAATGCAGCCAGTCTGTATGCAGTGTGGGCAAAAAGCAGATGGGAGACAAACAGCAAACCTACTGCTGAGTAATACACACTCAGGTGAGGGAAAGTGCCCAGCCGAAACTCCCGTCTGGATTGGTTTGGTGATTGATTTTAAGCTGTATTGTTGAATTGTCTACTGTCCCTCTACAAAGCACTTCTGTGGCAGCTGTTTTACTAAACATACATAAGTAAATATATCGTGGACATTGATCTGAACCTCAGCTTCCCACTTAAGCGCGGCCTAATGTATAGCTGTATTCAGCATTGGTATATGGTGAATAAGTATAGCCAAATTAAAGTTGCATATTATATGTGGGAAGTAATGACTGTTACATGCCTTAGTACAACAAATCTCCTATAAAATCTGAATGGATTCAAAAAGAAAAGAAGAAAAGCCAGAGCAGACTAAAACTATCATTTGTACTTGGAATCATTCTATGATGCAACCCAGAATGAAACATTTATTCAAAGCAATGGGCTAGATTAAACTCTGATGTTGATAGTTCAAAGTCACTGCAGCTAAAATCATAATAAATTAAGCCGAATGTGCCATGGTAAATGTTCAGAATCAACTCTGGAACATGATCTTGAAGTGTTTGGTGTGAATACAAATTTTGCCCTCCACAAAGTGAATACAAGCTCAGCTTTCAATATGTCATGTGTCTATTCCATGCCATATTGTGTAAATACTGCTAGTTTTAGCATTATATTCTGCCTGTTTTGTAGAGAATTTCTTAGAAGCTCCTTAATAAAATTCATTTGGAAAAAATTTGAAGAGCAGAAAGACAGTGGGTGACACTGTCCGTTTCTTAAATTCTGAAACACAGAACGGGGCAGACAGGTGGTTACAGAATTTTATTTAGTTACAGTGCATGATATTTCAGCTAATGAACTTAATCTATTTTATAAAATCAAACAGCATGTAGTAAAAAATTAAAAATAACCTTAATAATATGTTTAATTATTTAATATACAAAGCAAAGCCAAGAGAACACAAGGCTTACTTTTCCTGTTTCATTTTAATTTCTGTAAATATCCTCAGATATATATGAGATTTAATCTATGGTTCTGTGAATTCCACACAGGAAACTATGTTTTTAAGGAATAATTTATAATGCAAGGTATACCTTAAAATGTTTCTAAACTCAATAACATTGTTTTAGAAGATATATTGGTGTATTTTCCTTACTAAAATTTTGTTCCTGCAAAATTACCTCCACTATTTTTACTGCTCTGTTACTTTTGGAAGGTGAGAGAAAGAAAGTACTATATTCTGAGTGACTAATTGTGTAATCACGTATCTGTAAAATTTCAAAATGAGTAGAGCCTATTAAACAACTAAATGAAATGTCCTGAATTTAATTTAATTTAAATAAGTAAAGATCACATTTTAATAAACTAATCTATGGGTGAAATTTTTCTCATTTAACTTATATCCATCTAAAATTAGGTACTAGTGTAAATCAGTTGTCTAAACTCCTTTTATATTCCGTAAAGAGTTAGACATGTCCAGAGACTGTCAAGATAAATCTGCCTTCGGAAACAGTTATCTTCCTTTGCTTGCTATGAAGAAGGAGCCTAAATTTAGCATAGACATCCAATTTTTAGGCTATTAAAACTAGATTAATTGAGTCCCACTAAATGCTTTTTACTCATAGACTGAGGTAAGACTCATTGTAGGAAGGTAATTACAGTCCACCACCTTTCACATTTGATGGACAATTAGATGGATGAATCTTTTGTATCAAGATCAGAATTGTTGATTAGCAATAATGTGAGACCATAGTTCTTTCATAAGTGAATCCTGTAAGAACTTTACATAATAATTATTGAGTGGTAAAATGATCAGGCCTAAGAGCTTGTTGTGTAAAACCCAGTGTGTATGAAAAAGAAAGGAGTGAAATGGCCATTTGTTGTGAAATCCATCAAAACATCCTGCAGCAACATAAACAAAGGAAAGTCACAAAACCCATTATAAAACTAGTAAAAACAAAGCACAGAAAATAACAACCAGAACTTTATTTCTTGTTTTCTTTCTTTTAGGCTGAAAAAAGGTTGGGAGATACAATGAAAGAATCTGACACTAAAGCAAAAATGTGAGTAGTGAAATCAAGAAATTGTGGAGGTGGAGAGTAGGAACACATCAGAGGTAGAACAGTATAATAAGCAGATAAAATATTAGTTGACAAGGAAGAAAGACAACAAAATAATTCTTTAAAAAGACAATTCAAGAGAATTCAAGTGTATTGAGAATTATATTAGCAATTATAAGTTAAATTTTCATGAATGTTGTATCAGTAATTTATATACCTACAGGGACAGGGACTGCAGCTGAGTCTATGAGCTATTGCATGTTTTGTGGACTTATCGAAAATTGGACTTCTCATTAATGTAATGAAGGTAGAGGATGAGAAAGATAGTTTCTTGTATGTTGTCATGGATTAAATTTCTTCTTTTCTAGTAAAAATGAACAGTGGCTATCATGTGGGAAAAAGAAAAGCTTTGAAAAACTAAAATTTTAGTTTGTATTTTTGTATCCTGCAGAAGTGCATCCTGGTTTTATTCTGTAGAAGTTTAGAAAATAATTACTGAAAAGTTTGCTTTAGTCAGTTTGCAAAACAAATACATTTCCGTTCGTACACTATTATGTTTTTGTAATGTGTTATTTTAAAAGACCAAGTTTTAAAGCACACATACAATTCAGTATGTTTAGGGCTAAGCAGAATTAGATTTGCCTCTAATTTTAAGATGGAATATATTCCATTATACAGTATCACATTAATTACATCTCTCTACTGGGCTGCCCTTCTCTTTCTTTTTTTTTAACTTTTTTTTTTTTCACACTTGTTTTCACTGTCAAGGATACGTGTGACTGATCAGATGTCTGCATATTAGATCTTATTAATTAGTGAAATATTGACTTTTACATTTGACTAATCAATTATGTCAGATTTCATCTCTCAGTTACTGAATTTGGAAAGGGCTTTCATACTTCCTTCCATGCATCCTTTTATGGGGATATGCTCCCCATAAACATCTGCCAACTAATGTATTACAGAGATCCAAGATAGTTCTTGTTTCTTTTATGGCTAAAGAAGAGTCTTTAGAGTAATCAATCTGTTGTAGCACTAAAAACACCTTATTGGGCTTTCTGCTGTTGCCTTTATTTTTGTACATGCCTCCATTCTTTGGGTGCAACTGTCTGTGTTCCCCCATGTAAACTCTTTGGGAAGAGGGTTGATTATTTCTCTTTGTAGAGAATCTAAGAGAGTATGTGTTAGTAGCTGATATCCATGTGATTGATCCTAGGCAGCATGGTAATAGCAATGCATGAGGCAAACGTTATTCAGCTTCTTTGTAGTATAGAGCTAATTTCTTAACACTAGTATTGCTATGGTAATATTACAGTATTTCATATTAGATGAGACACATAAGTCGTAGTTGTACTAGGGCAAACTAAAGATTCATGTAGTCCAGCAGTCTTCAACAATGAACAGAAGCAAATGGTTAAGGGAAGGGCAGAATAAAAGTTTTATAAACCACAGTTATTCTGATTAATCTCCCAGAGACTCTTGTTATTGAAGGCTCAGGAAGTCCCTGAATGAGCTGTTGTTTGCATGTGTTCAAGAATGATCCAAAGATTTCTGTTCAATGAACTTGACCAGTGTCCACTTGAAAGCATGTAAACTTTTAATGCCACAAGCCCTTTGGCAAGGCATTCCACGGCTTAGCTAAGGGAAATTATTACAAGTAGTGTTATATCAGTCCTAGCTGATGTAATTCATTGGTAGAATTAAAATTAGACGTTTGTCATTGTAATACACAGCTATCAAAGTGTTGGATGATGTGCTTATTCACATACTCGTAGTTTGGCACATATGTCTGTTCCCTTTGATATGCCATGCTTTATATAACATATCACATCAAGATTCCCTCTCTGTCCTTGGCACTTGCATTGCTACTTTCAAAACAAAATAAAAAATACCACTGACAGCATTCCACGGCTCTAACGGCTTAGCTGTAAACTACTTTGAGGTACCTAGAATAAGAGAGAAGCAATAGAAAATGTTTGTTCTGTTCACAGAACAGTTCCTAACAGGATCTCACAAGATCCACCATTTTGATGGAGGTGCTAATTATGACATATTATAATAGCAGCTGAATGCAGTCTCTAAGGACCTCCATTGACATTTTTCCACCATTCTTTCATATCTTAATGATATTAAAATATTTACTGTCTTCCTGATATGGTTGTTTTGGCATCATTAAACACAATGGAAGTTTTGGATGCATAGAAGTGGAAGATATAACTACTGTGTCACAGAAAATCCACAAAAGTCCATAACTAGCCACTAAACATGATGCCAACAGTTCATGTTCAAATTGTCTTCAAGGTTCCAAGCATTTATTTTTAAGGAAAATTTCATGAGAATTGGGAATGGGACTTTCGCACGTTCAATTTCCCCCTTGTTTTCCTGAAAGACTTAATTTGCCCTTTTGAAACTGATGAAGGATTCAGGCCACAAACATCAGACAAAACCATTTACAGAGGCTCACAAAAGTTGTTCAACTTTGCCAGAGTTCTTGACATAAAAACATCTTTGCAGTCAAGGCAGTCCTTGTTCATACAGCTTTTAATGAGCATGGATCAGCTTTGAGGAAAATGTAATTTTACTATGAAACCAGTGGGTAAACATAACATATCCCAGATGACACCACTCCTAGTGGCTGCCTTTACCAAAGAGGCTCTTCTTTCAACGTGGCCTTTGGATGGAGAAAATGGGTTCTCTGAACTTTAGGAAATGGGGGAGTTGTGGCAGCAGAGGTGGATGACTCCTCCTTTCTCTCCGTAGATGTGGATGTGGGTAGATGTGAAAGGCATGAGTAGATCCTCGGTCTGTAGGTGTCCAGATTATTATCTTCTCTTTGGTATTGCTAAGTCTATTTAAAGAGGCTGAAAAATGTGTGTCAGTGGGAGTTTTTCCTTCATTCCTTTCACTCATGAAGCAAGAAGAGTTCCTGATGTAACCAAGTGCTCTCCCACGCACACTGACAGCCACCCACTCACAGCAGATATTTAACTGAAAAGGAGAAGGGAACAAGCACAGCAAAAAATAGAAAGCAATCCTCCACAAAGAAGAGAAATATTGCACCCCTGAAAAGAGGGAGCACAAGTCCTGCAAGTGAAATATCTTCTGATATTCAGTAAGCCCTGGTATGTCTTTTTTCAGTTAGGGCTGAAACTTATCGACGCACCACGATAACCCTTTAAAACACAGCAAATAAATTCTGGTCATACACCTGTATCCAGTCTGTCTACACCCTTCCGATCCCCATCCTACCCTTCTTGTTGTCAGCTTGCACTCCATTTGCACTTACCACCACTCTGAGCAATTATTGACAAAGATGCAGCTCTTTGTTGCTGGAACAGAAACTGCTGGTCGTTCTAGGATTTTGAGGCCAAAAGACAAGTTATCCTCTAGAAAAGGGACTGTCCTGCAGAGGCTGTCCTGCAACTGTTTACTGTTTTCCATGTGGGCCTATGTAAGATCATCTGGTAGGCATAGATATCTAACACTTTTGAACTAAAGGAATTAAAATGTGAAATGAAGACTAAATGAATGGAAGAATCAACAAATATACAGAAAACTGTCTTTCACTTATTAAAATAACTCTTATGAATACCTAAAGGAGACTTTTTTTTCCTTTATTTACATCTCAAGGTATTATTTAGAGTATGCAAATGTGATGTGTTCCACAAATTAAACCTGACAACTCATAATGACATCCTGCTGTATATGATTTGGTATTCATAGCCAATCATTGTCACTGACAAAAGTGTGTGTGTGGGAGAAGTGTCTATCATTCTGTTACACAAAGTAATCAATAAAAAGGTGTGCATGAGGGCACTATGAATAGAAGCAGATATCAGCAGACTTTTCCTAAGGAAGATAGGTAATTATTTTTCCATTTATTTCTTCATGTGTCCAACTTGGACTCTTTCTTCAACGTGCATATTAAACCTTCATTTGTTTAGTTCTCCTGCCCCTCCCTTTTTCTAAAACAGTATATTTAAACATGAAAATATATACTAAATGCAGAGTATTTTAGAATATCTTAATAATTTTCCAAATTAGTTTCTAAAAGTATGTTGCTCAAATTAAGTAAAAGATCTACAAAGAGATTTCTTTTTTTTTTTTTTTTTTCTGATAAGGTTTCCATTTGAAGATATTAGAATAAATATATTTTACTTCTTGAAAGTTGTAAAGATTTTCTGGTGTTATGGGACCTTTGTATCTCCTTCAAAGAGTCAGCCTGAATGGGCAGCACTTCCTCTTACCAGATTGAACTATGTGTTTCATAAGTCCTAGGAAGGCTTTTGTTTCTTGAACAAGACAATTGATGTCAAGTTACTTTTCAGATTTGTCCAGTGATCCCAAGGTACAATGAATTAAAGATTTTTTTTTCTTACTTGTCATATATTTGAAAGATTCACTTATGACAGGGTTCTTTAACTCTCCATATTTTGTACAGGATTTCATGTGGTTTCTAACACTCTTCAGGTGATCTATGGGTAAGTATGTCATATATCCATATGCTGACATACACTTTGGATAACATGCATAAGAACATTTTTCCAAATCTTTAAAGACTCTGTAGAAGGCAGACACTGACATGAGGGTGGAGGAAGAGGGAAAGA